>NW_007079512.1:0-865 GCF_000164805.1 Carlito syrichta | reverse complement strand
TGAATGTGTATCTTTTGATTTTGTTGTTGTTAGTTTTTGTTCTTTCGTTCTTCTGGGTCTTTTTTATATTCATTTTTTATAGTTCAAGAGATATGTCAATAGACGTGTGAAGGTTCGACCTTAACCCTCTTCCTTTTTTTCCCTTCGGTCTTTCTGTTCTTTGTCCCTATTCACATTGTGCTATGCATGTATGTGTGTGTTTAGTTTTCTTGGGGGTTGTTTTACTGCTGATAGGTTTGTTTAGCTTCGTTGTTATTCCAGTTTCTTTTGGAGTGTGTGTGTATGTTTATTGATTCCATTCATTTCCCCTTTGCATCATCCTATAGAGTGATAGTCGGGAGTGGGTCTATCAGTAAATAATGCTGGGAAAACTGACTGATGACATGCAGAAGTTTGAAACAGGACCCCTACATATCCCCATACACAAAAATTAACTCTAAATGGATCAAAGACATAAACGTAAAACCTCAGAATCTAAGAATCTTAGAACATGCAGGAGACACCCTTATGGAAATTGGAATTGGGAACCAATTCCTATTCAGAACCCTAAACGCCAATACCTTAAGAAGTAAGATAGACAAGTGGGACCTCATCACACTAATGATCTTCTGCAAAGCAGAAGAAGCCATCAAGACAGCAGGGAGAGAGCCCACCGAATGGGAAATGTTGTCATCTGAATACTTGACAAAGGCCTAACATCTAGGATCCACAAGTAACTCAAATGCCCGAAAGGAAAACAAACAAACAAACAAAAGTCTCTTTTAAAAGTGGGCAAAAGACATAATTGGACACTTCTGAAAAAAAAGACATAAGGGCAGCCAACAGACACCTGAAAAAGGACTCAGGCTCAGGCATCATCAGAGTA
>NW_007079511.1:0-960 GCF_000164805.1 Carlito syrichta | reverse complement strand
AACTTATTTTTTTAGTTGTTGCCTTAGAAGAATACAGTTATTTAGCCCCATATCCAATTTTTGCTTCCACAAGGTAAGAGGGAAAATGGAAGGTTTTGGTACCGGTATCTTCAAAACTTATTGCCCTACACCCAATTTTATTTCATTGATATTCAGAATGATAGAACTCAGTCAATAAAAAAAAAGAAAATAATCGAAAAACTTGAGAAAACTGAATTTGCAAGGAGGACACAGAGCTTTGCTGACTCACAATTGAGCAGTTTTAAAACCATAGAGACAGTTGTTGGTCAGTGATAAAAAACTCAGTGGAAGTTGACATCAGGAACAAAGAAACAGAAAACAAACTACATTATGTAACAGTAATAAGACACAATTCTGCAAAGATAGCATTGGTAGAAGTCACTGGATAAAATCTATCATGCTCTAAATAGAGAAAATAGTCTTTTCCCCATTTGCTAACCATGGAAGACATGTCTGTCTATGCAGTAGATTAAAAAACACACAATTATTTGCTAATGTTCACACGTGCTTCCCCAAAGTGAACTATTCAGTGTGAAATTTCATGATGGGGACTTTGGAAAGTGGCATGGCATAGCAACACAAGGCCTTACCAAAGTTAACCTCACACTTAATTAGCAAAATACAATAGATTCTTAAGTTCATTTACAGTGAAAAGAAGGGATATAACCGAAGACACATTTGATGATGTAAATGCCCCATCTGATGTGCACCTTGTGTATTCCATATTTTGAAAGTGCTTTAAAAAGTCTAGTAGCATGCCCATACCATACAATTCTTTCATCTAAAGTATTAAAACTGTAGCTTCTAGTCTTTTTATGAAATTGTGCAATAATCACCACAATCTAATTTTAATTTTTTTTTTTTTGAGTTGGAGTCTCACTCTGTCGCCCAGACTGGAGTGCAGTGGCTGCTCCCGGCCACCGCAGCCTCGACCTGCTG
>NW_007079510.1:0-766 GCF_000164805.1 Carlito syrichta | reverse complement strand
GGTAAGATGGACATCTTCACAATGTTGATTCTTCCGATCCATGAGCATGGGATATTTTTCCACTTGTTCATGTCGGCTTTGATTTCTTTGAGCAGTGTTTTGTAATTTTCATTGTAAAGGTCTTTCACGTCTCTGGTTAGGAAGATGCCAAGGTATTTCATTTTTTTTGTGGCTATTGTGAATGGAACTGTGTTTTTTATTTGGGTTTCTGTTTGTTTATTATTGGTGTAGAGAAATGTGATTGTCTTTTGTACATTTATTTTGTATCCTGAGATTTTGCCAAAGGCTTTTATCAATGTAAGGAGGCCTTTGACAGATTCTCTTGGGTTTTCAAGGTACACCATCATATCATCTGCATAGAGAGATAACTTGGCTTTCTCTTTTCCTATTTGAATACCTCTGATTGCCTCCTCTTCTCTGATTGCTTTAGCCAGGACTTCCAATACTATGTTGAACAGGAGGGGAGAGAGTGGGCATCCTTGTCTAGTTCCAGTTTTCAGGGGAATTGGTTCCAATTTTTGTCCATTTAGGAGTATGCTGGCTGTGGGTTTCTCGTAGATGGCTTTTACTATTTTGAGGTAGGTTCCCCGTATGCCTAGATGTTCAAGGGTTTTTATCAAGAAGGGGTGCTGGATTTTATCAAAAGCTTTTTCTGCATCTAGTGATATGATCATGTGGTTTTTGTTTTGACATCTGTTGATGTATTTAATTACATTTATGGTTTTACGAATATTGAACCAGCCTTACATGTCAGGAATGAAGCCTA
>NW_007079509.1:0-1467 GCF_000164805.1 Carlito syrichta | reverse complement strand
CTTCCTCCTCTGGTCCTGGCACTTTCTCTATTAGAGGTGAGGTGAGGAATTTGGTTTTCACTCTCCCCTCTAAAAAGAATACGTCACGGCTATCGTTGATCCTCTTGGTTGTAGGGTCATAGATGCGGTGACCGTCTCCTCCCTCGGATGGTCCAAGGTAGATGCCGTCCCAAGTGCGTATGACAAATTTGCCCAGCTTTTCTGAAGGGTCTTTGACAAACACTCTACAGCCAAAAGTCCTCAGTTGAGAAACATCTGGTGTGGTGCCATCCCACGCTGTTTGTGGGGCTCGGAAATCGTTGGCAGCGCAGGGTACCATGTTGTAGATGATCACAGCCATGCGTACTGCTTCTGCCCAGAATCGGACTGGTAATCCACTTGCAATGAGTAGGCAGCGTGCCATGCTCACTATTGTCTGTATAGCTCTTTCAGCTACTCTGTTGTGTTCGGGGGTGTAGGAGGCAGAAGTGGTATGCTTGATTCCTAGTGCCTTGAGCCAACTTTCTATCTCTCCCCCAAGGAATTCCCCTCCATTGTCAGAGTGGACTCCCTTTACTGTGTGGTCGCCCATGTGGTTGTTGATTAGGCTGACTACTTCTTGAATGCGCTTGTGAACGACGGCCTTAGACTTGTAGAAGCCGACGAAAATACAGCGAGTGGCATCATCTACTCCCAACACCAAATAGATGTTTTTGTTGATGGAGGGAGGCATAGGGCCACAGGTGTCCCAGTGAATTAGTTGTCCGGGTACACTACATCTGGGCCGCTCCTTATTCAGGATTGGCTGCCTGTGCATCTTGCCGAGTTTGCAAGTGTCACAATGGAAGTCCTTGACTTCTTCCTCGGAAAACTTTATTCCGGATGCCTTACCATCTCTCATGGATTTTAGGCGTGCTACACTTATATGACCTAACCTTTCGTGCCATGTGGTGAGTGATTTCTTAGCTGACAGTGCGGTATCTAGCTTGCGTTCCAGGTTAACCACATATAGTCTCTCAATGAGTCTCGCTTCTAGCAAAAGCTCGTGTGTTAGTCGGGACTTGACTTGGAAGCCATTGAGAGTGGAGATGTAGAACTTTTTGTCCAACTTGCTCTGGCTCATAAGGTTGACAGGGAGTGAGGGTACGAGAAGTGTATTGGTTAGTGATAGATTTACTATCTCGTCCTCTAGCTCTACGCGGATCAGTACAGTGCCAATGCCTATAACTGGGGCGGGTTCGCCTGCTGTGATGTTTGTGGATTGGCGTGGCTGAAGGTCTACAAAGAGAGCCTTGTTGTTGCACATGTGCGAAGTGCATCCGCTATCTACGATCCAGTCTGTGCTGGGATCTATGAGTGGTCTATCCCCCCCTGATGCAATGAGTACTTTTTGTGTAACTAGGTGGGGGTATAGTTGGTCAAGTGTAGGCGCAATATTTGGTGCAAAATCAAAATCAGCCAGTCCTAGAGTAAACTCTTGAGGACCTA
>NW_007079508.1:0-866 GCF_000164805.1 Carlito syrichta | reverse complement strand
AAAATAGCAAAGTACTTACATTTTTCCTATGTACAATCTCCCATATGCTTTAAGTCATCTCTAGATTACTTGCAGTATTTAATACATTGTAAATGCTAGGCAAATCGTTGTTATACTGCATTATTTAGAGAAAAATGAAAAAACATGTTCAGTGTTGATGCAATTTCTTTAGAATATTTTTGATCCGTGGTTCGTCTAAATGCGCAGGTGTAGGACTCAAGAATATGGAGGGCCGACTGTATTTTAAAACAATGTTATATCAACATTGTTTTACAGCAAAACTCTGAGAGTTCTCTTTTGATCCAGGCAATATAATTAATGGCACCACACTTGGAATGGATTATAAATCAGGGTCAACAGTCACCTATTACTGTGATGTGCTAGTTATGTTCCTCAAGGTTATTTGACACTCACCTGTATCATAGGAGATGATGGAAGGCCTGGATGTAATAGAGCCCTACCAAGTTGTCATAGTAAGAAACATTTTTTTTAATTGCTGAGTTTTCACTACTAGAAAGAATCAAGGAACATTTCAATTCATTTCTGGATTTTAAAAGGTCAGCCGTTGGAGATATACTCTACAAGAATGGTATAGGCAAAGCAGAGATTTTTATCAAAGGTGTTTAAAAATTGAATGCATTATTGTACTAGCTTTTTAAAAGCACCCATATTCCCAGGTGTCCCTAAAGTAATATGCATATTATAAGAGGTGAACTCTCTGAGAGCAGGGTTATTGCTTGATGTGTTCCTTTGTGTGCTCTCAGGACATAGAGGAGTGCCCGGGAATGCTAGATGCTCAGAAAATACTAAGTGAGACACAAACACTGAAACTGACATTTCAACACAAATAGATAAAATGCAACAAC
>NW_007079507.1:0-808 GCF_000164805.1 Carlito syrichta | reverse complement strand
AAAAATGAAAAATGTATAATGTTGGAAAATCATGAAGAAACAGGCATACGTATGTTATACTGTAGAAGTGTGTTGTTAGACTTACAATTGTGAAACACTTGGGGGTAGCCTACAGTATAGAAACTGCAATCTTAGGAATACATTTGAGAGAAGTCATCCCCTATGTAATGAAAAGACATGGACTATAATAGTTATGTCATCACAGTTTCATAGCTACGTTCTTACAACCATAGAAATGTTCATCCACAAGTTTGAAAAATATATTTGAGGTTTATCAGAAAATGACGAAAAATGAATAATGTACATTAACATGATTGCATGTAGAAAACCAAATTTTTATCAAAACCAAATTCATGCTTACCATGATATGACCTCATGTACTGCGATAAAAGAAGTAAAACAAGCTACTTTTTTGGAAATACATACAAATATGCTAAAATGAGTTTAAAATATAATACCCTGATAATTAAGTTAATATTTAGCTTCACCTAAATGCCAGAAATTTAGTTTCTTTAGCCAGATAGTAAGCATAAAAAGAACAAGTTTATTATGATTTTAGTATGCTTCCTCCATTAAAAACTTAAGGTTAAATGATTGCAAATTAGAGAATATAATTAAGAAACTTACACCCCTTTACTAATGAATATAGAAAAGACCAAAATCACTTCTGTTGCTATTTCTAACAATACGCAAAAATGTAGTGTTCAATTTAACTTGGTTTTTGCTAAGACTTTGTCATGCCTGTGTTCATCAGTGATATTTGTCTGTGGTTTTCTTTGTGTTTTCTTCGCGTGTGTCTGTCTTGTTT
>NW_007079506.1:0-792 GCF_000164805.1 Carlito syrichta | reverse complement strand
TTTAACGTTAATGTCTATATTGGGGAAAACTGGTGCCCTGGGTGGTGATGGGATTTTTCCTAATTATATAAAATATGACTCTGTCAATTTTTCTTATAATACAGGATGATGAAAACAATAACTCGGCTTCACAAAGCTATGGTGTTCCTTGAATATTTCACAAGTAATTCTTGGGTTTGGAATACAGACAATGTCAATATGTTAATGAATCAGTTAAACCCTGAAGATAAAAAGGCAAGTATTTTCTGTTTTGTTTAGAAAGTAAGTAGCATACTAACTAGAGAGCCATTAGCAACCTGAGAAATAATTAAATATTTTCTACAACCATTATGCAACAAGAAAGTCATTGATCTATTAATAGGCTCTCATTAAATCTTCAGTGATAATTGTTCATGGTAAAATAAAATTGCTCAATCTTAACATTTATAGTGTAAGTATTTGAGAGTGGCAAAGGTATCATCAAAGTGTGGTTTGAAACGTTGATTCTCTTTTTCCCTTACTGTCAGATTCAAAGAGAACTTTAATTTCTTTAAGTATTTTTTTCCCCAAACACCTTTGCTTCTCTGCGTTTTGACAAACAACATCTCTAAGAAATTGTTTTTTGTAAACTTTTAAACTTTGTGTCGTTCTGCATTGCACTCTTTGCTAGTTTGAAACTTAAATTCTGTGTGTGTGTGTGTGTGTGTGTGTGTGTGTGTGTGTGTGTGTGTGTGTGTTTTATTTTTTGAGGTTACCCTAGATAATTTAATCTTACATATCTAACACAGACTAAGTTAAGTAGTTTTTATAGCT
>NW_007079505.1:3780-7074 GCF_000164805.1 Carlito syrichta | reverse complement strand
TCCACCTAGCCTTAGCACCTGTGAAGTAAAAAGCAGCTATAGAGCCTTTAGAATGTATCTTGAATATACACATATAAAAAGGTAAAGAGTCCCTGAAGCATTTTCTGAATCAAAAAAACCAACATTGTTTCTTACCTCTCTGTTACACTTAACAGAAAAATGTCAGGTAAAACACTGAGAAGTTTTGTTTCCCAACTCAGAACACATAAGAATGACCACATTTTTCCAAGCATTGGCCAAATGTGTAGCAAAAGCTTAAGAGCTTGTTATAGAATGGGTGTCATTGATTCTTTTTCACATCTCTTAAGAGGTAAAATGCTGTATGTGTCTAGTTATGGTTCATTCTAACTTATTTGATTAATAAAAACTGGCAAAAATAGTCAACTTACTGCATCATTTTGGTTTTCCTTCCTAATAATAATTGATATTGGCTGTATTTGTGTCTTAATCAGGCAGTTTTTGACTATATCATCTGATATCATTAATCAAGTAGAAATAGGTCTCAAACAGTGCCTCCATTTGTGGAATCCATGTGAAAGCTGAAGAGCATTGACTTAAAGCAGTTATGACTGGCTCGAATATAAAGTATTTGGAATAACCGAATCTTTTTTTTTTATTACTGAATTAGACTGCATGAGCCTTTGAAATAACAGAGTCTGAAATCAACTACACTGTTAGATCACACTTCCAGCAGGGGCCTCTGAATGTTAGGTCAGGCCCGTTGGGGGTGTGAGTTGTGTGGTGTGTGACCTGATGCCATGTGAAAGATGCAAAGAATTGCATACACACACACACACACACACACACATAATACACACAAAGGTGTATATATGTATGTGCATATGAGATATGTAAATCTCAAACTCTGTCTCCATATATATATATTGAAATATGTGGAAAAAAGTGATGAAGGGCAATTAATAGGATTTAGTTAAAACACAAAGTAGGAAAAATAATTAGTGGAAAATAATTTGAACAGCAAGTCATATCCAATTATGTATAACCTTAGAAATTAAGATAAATTACTTAGACTTTATGGGATAAGCAGAAGAATTACTAGATTTTTATTTATTTATTTATTATTTTTTATTTTATTTTATTTTATTTTTTGAGTTGGAGTCTCACTCCATTGCTCAGACTGGAGTGCAGTGGCCAGTCCCGGCCACCGCAGCCTTGACCTGCTGTGTTCTGGTGATCTTTCTGCCTCAGCCTTCCAGTAGCCAGAATTACAGGCATGCACTTCCACGCCCAGCTGATTTTTTTATTTATTGTAGAGATGAGGTCTCGCCAAGTTGCCCAGTAGAGTCTCAAACCCGCGGGCTCAGGCAATTCACTCACCTTGGCCTCCCAAAGCATGGGATTACAGGCTGATCCTCCGAGCCTGGTCAAATTACTAGATTTTTTGAATTAGCATGAGGGTGTCAGTCCCAGTCTAAAGACCAGCTGTGGCTAAACAAAATATCTCAAGATTGGTTTGGATTGGAAGTACAGGGAAGGTGACTTTACCTAGGCCAGATTTTACCTAAAAGACATTAGTAGCAATCAAATCAAAGAAGTCAATGTGAATGATATATTGCAATGTAAGCTCCGCTAGCATGTAAGCTCTCTGCTGGCATGAGTGTTGTTAATTTTGTGAGCTTTTGTGTCCCCCTCCCCTCAAAGTGTGCCTGTTCTGTAGTAGTCACTAACACACCCTAGTTAAACGAATTACTATGAAGGTCAACAGTTTTAAGCTTTGAGGAAAAAAATACCTAAACAGGACAAGTGACACAGTTTAGTGGCTGAGAGGACCAGACACCAATGGGATACCAATGGGATAAAACCATGAATTCAGTCAAATGTTCAAGAAAGAGGTCATAAAAAATTAGTTGTAAAATGTCCAATCCTATTGGATAATTGTCAAGTGTCATGCAATAGCATTCCAGACACTCTAGACATGTAACAAGTAGTGGCTGAGTTAAGAAATGAAACTTCAGACTATTTATGAGGTACTTGAGCTGGGAATTCAAATCCCTAAGCTCATCCTCTTCTGTTACCATTCTGTCCAGTGGCATTAGGAACAAACAGTCAACCTCACTATGTTTATTGGTTTTCAAAAAATATGTTTTCAAGGCTTATATACACAGCCACCCAGCTTTGTTAGGCCAATGCAATGAGGGATATTTTACATATTTCTATTGGTGACCCATGTCACAGGCTGTCCAGACTCTATCAATAGATATAGTCACTTGTGTCTTCAAACCTAATCAGATCAGAGAGCCAGTTCAAGAAACCCCAAAATCAGTACAGCCACCTCATTATTAAAATTTGTTTTTCTAGAACCACTTTCAGTATCAAAATCTGTTTTAGTCTGAACTCTCTAGAGAAACAGAACCAATAAGACATATAGACTATAGGTACGTAGGTAGGTAGTCTACCTACCTACCTACGTACCTATAGCCTTAGACTACCTACCTACCTATAAGCCAATTCCTACGTACCTATAGCCTTAGACTACCTACCTACCTATAAGCCAATTCCTTATAAGGAATTGGCTCACAGAGTTATGAAGACTGAGAAGTCCACAGATCTTCTTCAGTCAGTCAGCTGGAGACTTTGGATTGCTGATGGTATGGTTTCAGTCTGAATCTGAAGCACTGAGAACCAGGAGAGCTTGTTATGTTAGTTGTGCTTTGAGTCTGAGACCTTAAGCAGGAGACCAGTGTGTCAGCTCAAAAACAGTCTGGTAAAGACTGCAAAACCTCTCTTCTCATGTCTTTTTTTTTCTATTCAGGCCTTTACTGGATTAAACGAGGTTCACCTACCTTGGGGAGCGTGATTCTGCTTCACCTGGTCTACAGATTCAAAAGTAAATTCCATCCAGAAATATCCATACAGGCACACCCAGAATAATGTTTAATCAAATGTCTGGACACTTTGTGGCCCAGTTGAAATGACACCTAAAATTAGCCATCACAAGTGGTGAGAAAGTAGAGGAAATTATTAACACTAATACACACCAGAAAACTGTTCTAGATTTTAAAAGACTTCTAATTACCTATAAATAGAAAGAAGAAGAAGGAATGTGTTAAAGATCTTGAGAGAAAGATGATAGGCCTCAATATCTGAAGTGCTATAGCTCTTCATAAATTTCATGAGCCTTCATTTGTGAATATATTTCTGCAAGAGTGAAAAATTCACCAGATTTTAAGAGAACTTGTCTTAAAGTACACAATATATATTTATTTGCACTTATCGCTAAGCTCTCATTTCAAACAGATATAAAAATAAATCAAGGTAAGCCAATTCACTCAG
>NW_007079505.1:940-3492 GCF_000164805.1 Carlito syrichta | reverse complement strand
TTTTAACTTGTGGAATATGGATGGACTTCAGCTGGGTCCTAGAGCTGTCTTGAAATTGAACACATAATGTTGAATGCAGGTGCGTTTCTCTAAGAAAGAGTTCCATGACTGTCCTCAGGATCTCAAACTGCTCTTTAGTTTCCTTGTTGAGATGGCCATTACCTGCAACAACAAACTGACTTTAAAAAGCAGCAATTTAGTACATCTTTGATTTGCTGAAAATGACCTTGTCATACAGCTGTGGCTTAAAAATTATACTTATCTATATTTATTCTACACTACACTTTTGTTCCAGAATTTATTTTAAAAACCAAAACAAGCTGGGCTCGGTGGCTCAGCCTGTAATCCTGCGCCTTTGGGAGGCTGAGGTGAGTGAATTGCCTGAGCCCACAGGTTCGAGACCCGCCTGGGCAACGAGACCTCATCTCTACAATAAATAAAAAAATCAGCCAGGCATGGTTGCGCATGCCTGTGATTCCGGCTACTTGGAAGGCTGAGGCAGAAGGATCGCCAGAGCCCAGCAGGTAGAGGCTGCGGTGGCCAGGAGTGGCCACTGCACTCCAGGCTGGGTGACCGAGTGAGACTCCAACTCAAAAAAAAAAAAAACAGTCACACAATTCCTGTGGTAGATGACTTGAGATTATTTGATTTGGGAATATGTGAAGAAGAGGGAAAAATGGCTTTTAAGTCACAAGGTTTTTCTTTGGAAAGTTGCTAAATATTGGTTTTCCCTATGCAGCAGGCAAAAGAGTACTTCTAATCTTTGGAGTCTGACTTTTTTCTATTTCACGAGATAGAGTCAGCAACTTCTAAGTTTTGATAAACCTTCATAATATGTTTTCAAAAATTGCTAATTTACAAATACAGGCATAAAAGAAACATGGTCCTGCCAAAATGGGTAACACAGGGCTCTGAACTGCAGTGTTGTCATCAGATACAAACATGTTTAAATGAACAGCCACTGACATTTTCCAGATGAAGTGAAAACGTTGGAGGAGACAGGTCTGATTGTAATCTTGACTTCAACAAATTGCTATTCTACATTTTGTCTTGATATTTGTCTTAGCTATCTTTCTTACTTTTGTATTTTTATACAAAAATTAATCAATTATGCAAACGAAATTGCTAATTCATGCATTAAAATTCATACATTAAAACAAGAGAACTCACTTAGATCTGTATGTATATCTATATCTGAAAGAGAGAAATAGAGATAGATGGATAGATAGATAGATAGATAGATAGATACATAGATGCAGATGTAGATATCTACCTATATATAGCTTATTAGAAACAAGACCAAAACAATTTTTACTTCTTTTATTTCAGCAAAAATTCTTATTTCTCCTAAGTGAAGTAAAATATTGTGTTGGGAGCCATCCTTGGAGGCCCACCTGATTGACAGGGTCTGGGTGGGCCGAAGACCCCGGGCCGCAGGGCAAGCCCAGGAAGTTGAGGCCTTTCTGTCTTCCACCTTTGCTGTTTGTTACCGCTGAAGAATTCTGTGCAGTCATGGAAGAAGAAAATGGCATGTTTATGTGAAGTAATCACAGCTAACCTGGAAATGTCATGGTTTGTTTTTCCATTTTCCCACTATGCCACTTGGCCTTTTCTAACATATGCAAGGGTTAAACTCTGAAGCACATCAAGAATGCTTTCTTTCACTTGGTTATAAGTTACTAGATATTGCTTAAGTGATAAATGATATAAGTATATTCACTCCTTATTTGATTTAGGATTATACAGTTTAGTATTTAGACATAAGGATTTTTAGAAGCACAAGTTTATAGTAAGTTCATTATGAATTCATTATAAGTTCTAACACTTATCTAGGAGTTATGTAGGTGATTTATAACGCTGTTTTCACTGACTTAGGATAAGGATTGATGTTAAGGTTTTTACTTAATTCTATAGTTAAAACTCTAAGTTAACATTTATAGACTGGGTTTCACTAAACTCATGATATAATAATCAGACACTTTTATGACAGATCAGCTAAAACAGAAAGCAACCTTGAGGGGCCTGGGAAACATTACTAAAAGCTTCTTTTGAGTTCTCTTTATAAACAAGCACTGCAAGATAAGAGAAAAGTAATGAGGACATCTGGACAAAGGAGGCGATCACAGGACTCTGAAGAACATAAGAGCCTAAGATGGGAAAATTCCTGACTCATAAAGAAATATACACTTAAAGAAACTTTCTTGAGACTGTAATTTCGGACATCGGACTGAAAGTATCATTGTTGGCTTTATGAATAAGACTTGTTGTCTAAATGCCTATGAGAATCTTGGCTTATTTGCTACTATGCCTATGGGAATCTTGGTTTGTTTGCTACTAAGACCACTAGATGGTAACTTTTAAAAGATATGTACGTGAAAGAATTTTCTTTGTCTTGCCCCTTCATGAATGGTATAAAAGCTCTGTGTTAACTAACATTAGATTGTCATCTGTTCAAGAGGCAGGTGTCTGTGTATATGATCTTCGTCTGTCACCTATCCATCTCTCCTTCAGGATATCTCATGACCCTTGAGGGGCGGGTCCCCCGCAATATT
>NW_007079505.1:0-751 GCF_000164805.1 Carlito syrichta | reverse complement strand
TCGGACTTCTGACATTTCATTCACTGTCTTTGCACCCTGTTTCTTCATCTTTCAAATGTGAATATTATGTTTTATGTTTTACACTGAATTATAAGGGTGTCAAATGTGATTAGCTAAAAATGATTTGTAACCCATAAATCAGTATATGAATATCCCCTATGAATGCATGTAAAAAACATTTTAAGCTGTCCCCCCTTATTTTCCACCCTATTTTCTATCCCTTCACTGTCCTATCATTTCAGACTCTGTCACAATCTAGAAATTAAACTGCAGAGTATATTTTATGCTTTTTGTTCCTTTTTGATATTGGTTTGAAAATGAGATTATATTATTTATTTTTATGGAAGAATTGCATGGATGACTTATCCTTATAGGAGTGTGAATGGTGAATGGTGAATCAGACCATTGTTTACAGGTTTTCCAGAAGCATCTGGTGCTTTGACCTTGGCAATGGTGCCTGATAAAGAGGAGGAGCAGGACCAAGAGAAGTTGCAGTGGTCAGAGATAAACAGATCTCTTCCTGGCTGTGACAAAGGTTCAAATGTTGCAACATTATTATTATTGTTATTTAGTCGAAGTCTCACTCAGTCGCCCAGGCTGGAGTGCAGTGGCATGCTCACAGTCACCCCAGTATTGACTGCCTCAGTCTTTCAAGTAGCTGAAACTACAGGCATGCGCTCCATGCCTGGTTAATTTTTTGATTATTGTAGAGATGAGATCTCACCAAGTTGCCTGGGCTGGTCTTGGTCTC
>NW_007079504.1:0-968 GCF_000164805.1 Carlito syrichta | reverse complement strand
ATGGTTAATCTCAGCCTTGTCAATCACACTAAATTCCAAAGGACTGGCTCACAGACTTTCACCTGTTCCAGGTACATCTGAGGCCACGACTGACAGATGTCAGTCAGACAGACTGACAGATGTAAACAGACTGTGTTACCTTGAGCAAAAATCTCTGCCTGAGGGGTAAGGACACGATGCCAAACAAGTTATGATGGAGTTTTTAGGCAGATGTGAGGTTAGGAGAATCTGATTTACGCTCCTGGGTAAAAAGCAGTAGAAAATATTCATATATGGGCAATGATATAGAAACGCTGTCACTTTTCTGAATATACTAATTAAAGGTATTTAACAGAAAAATGAGAAAGAACAAGAATGAGGAAGTCATAGACGGAAGGACTGGAAGTAAGAATAGAAACAAGTTAAACAAAAAGATATACATCTAAATATCTTGAAAACACATTTCATATTGTAAAAATAAGAAAATAATGATGATCATAAATATGACTTAAATTGACAAAAACTTGAGTAGTAGATTTGTCAAAAGGAGTTCAGAATTTCTAAACTCTTCATTTTGAGGATAAAGGCATATAAATCATTCTGCTGTTAACCTTGACAGTTTAATAATGGTTTTAAAAACCTTCAAAAAATTGCTAAACACTAAGAGAATTAAAAGCACATCTATAGTAGACTCAGTTTAGTAATTCATTCCACAAACATTTATTGGTCCCTGTTATGGGCCAGGCACTGGGCCAGAGTCTTAGGTGCAAAGTCAACAGAAAAACAGTCCCTGCAAAGCAAATGAAAACCAAAAAAGAGGAAGAAATAAAAAAGGCAAAGAAATAAAAACAGGGTAAATCAAGACCAAACACAAGGCAATAAATTAGTTAATTAGACAAACTTTCGTTGGGTTAAGAGACAAAATCCAATTAAAAGCTGTTTTCCAGGAAGAGTCTTGAAGTAAGTTGACTTAGAAAGGTTAAAATCTG
>NW_007079503.1:0-684 GCF_000164805.1 Carlito syrichta | reverse complement strand
AACCACCAAACTTGAACTGCTCACAAGGAATGAAGGTCTGGTTCTTGCTTCTCTTCCTCTTGTGTAAGGTTCTCCTCTCAAAGGATTGCCCATGGTGAAAATTTGTGCTTCAACAAAAACCATAGCAGAATAACAGGCTGGCATTTGCAAACAGCAAACCTACAAGAAATCTATGGGAGCTAAGAATATAGACTAGACTAGACTAGAAGACTAGAAACAGAAAAGAACAAACAGGTTGCCTCTGCTAAAGAAAAGAGTAATTAAAACTGCTGTATAAATTATATTCGCTTTTGATTTTATTTAGGTTTGTTAATACACCTCCTTTCAAATGTCAATTCAAATTTAGCATACAGACTTTAATCTCTATGTATGGTGGCCTTTTCTCTAAAAGCTTAACTTCAAAAAGTGAAGAACAAAAGAATGCCCTAGCCGGGCTCGGTGGCTCAGCCTGTAATCCCGCGCCTTTGGGAGGCTGAGGTGAGTGGATTGCCTGGCCCGCGGGTTCGAGACCCGCCTGGGCAGCAAGACCTCATCTCTACAATAAAAGCAAAAAATTAGCTGGGCGTGGTAGTGCGTGCCTGTAATTCCGGCTACTCGGAAGGCTGAGGTGGAAGGATCGCCAGAGCCCAGCAGGTCGAGGCTGCGGTGGCCGGGAGCGGCCACTGCACTCCAGTCTGGGCGACG
>NW_007079502.1:2792-3614 GCF_000164805.1 Carlito syrichta | reverse complement strand
TTTCCTGTCAAAGAAACTGGCTGGTTATATAGATTTTTCATCTAAAAGACATATTGATTTTACTAGGAGGCTAAACCATAACGATTTTGCTTCTCCCAGTCTGTTTCTTCCCTGACATTCCAAATTACAGATCTATCATTTTTGACAGTTTTTTGGTGTGTGTGTGCCTGCCTGCCTTACTATTTCCCCCTGGTCATTTACAGGTCTTTTAGGGTTACTTTTTCTAATTCAGAACATCATAAGTGTTGTGCTACATACTATGGAATGAGATGAGGTTTTAAGAAAGCAACCATGTTCTCATAGAAAAAGCATACTTTTTGAATAAGAGGTGATAAGAAAGTAAACGGAAGATTTCTTCCATTGCTTAAAGTGACAGAAAAAAATTTCAAAGGTCAGTTGTCTAGCCATGAAATCATTTATCTGACTGCACAAGAAGACATCCAGGGCAAACTTGAACAGAAATAATGTATATGTAGATCTGTTTCAGACTCTACCAAGCACAGGCCCTTTCTTAATTGGACCCCAGAGCTGGAATTTACAAGTCTAGACCAGTTTCTGTCATCAGACATATCAAGTCATGTAAAATGAATTGAAACTCTCTCCGTGTTAAACATAAGATGAGAAGGTGAAAAGATATATGGATTTGTCAATGCAAAGATCTTAGTGCATGCCAGTCTTGGTTCACTAACAACCTTCAGCAGTTGATAACTCCTAATTATAGAATTAATAAAATTAAAAAGACAGTTGTAATTGAGGTGTGTGTTGGAATATAAAATCCTTACCTCATTTGTGAACAGAAAGAACTGGTATCCTCACAGTTTA
>NW_007079502.1:0-1852 GCF_000164805.1 Carlito syrichta | reverse complement strand
ACAATACCATTAAATTTGAAGAAGTCCACGGTTTTATTAAAAGACCATACACTCGCTGTTTCCTAATTTATGAATCTTTTTTCTTTGCCATATTGGCACTCATTGTTTTGGTAAAGTAAGCCTGTTCAACTCCATCGATTTAATTACCATGTCCAAGTTCCAAATTCCCCATATGAAAGACATTTCCCTGTGTACCAGAATATTCACCTCTTCTCTCCTTCCAAAGGCTGAAACTTAGGAGAGCCTCAAAACTACCACATCATACACGAAATGTGTTTTCTTCCCTCCAGATCAGAAAATACCTTTAATTTTTTTCTGTATATTAATAATCCCTCTAGGAAGCTCTTCTGGCCAAAATATGTTAATTGTCTCAGGAATTTGAGAACCAAAGAGTTAATAGGTGAGAGGTTTGCTTTACAATTAGGATGGTTCAGTTCATCATTAGGCAATATACTCTCAATCTAGGATCATGAAGGAATTATCACCAGAATCACCTAAGCCCAAAACCTGGGGTTCTCCCATTCTACCTCACTGCCTCTTTACCTTCTATCAAACCAGTTCCCAAAATTGGTCTGCCCTACCTTTACAACCTTTCTCTCCATCCTCTCTATTCTTGCTATAGCCCAGGTCCTCAGTGGGTCTAAGAGGACTGCAAATCCTCTCTCTGACTTTGTACATGTGCTCTTATCACCCAATCTCCAGACCAGCAGTCTCCAAATTAAAGTGAAGGGTGCATCAAGAGACCAAAGTCTGCATATTTAATGATGCTGTACCTAAAACCTTTATAAATGTATATGGTTGCACTTGTACTATCTCCATTTGGTCCTCTTTGAGTCTACTTGATCCGTAATCAATTTGCTAAGCGAGTGTTTGTAATTCCTTTGTGCACACACTGAACAAGAAATAGGGGTTTTGGAAGGGAGATGGAGTGATGTGATTGAGTTTGCTGGCAGATGAGTGATGGGAACATCTGCATATTTGACTGGATTAAGACATGCAGCCCTGCACTCTCTCTCTTTCCCTCTGAAAGCTGGCAATTTTGGGAGAAAGACCTGTGTAAAGCAGGCTACCCTCGTTTGTAGACTCTAGCATACTTTTCCTGAGAAGGACCATTCCCAGAATCAAACTACCATGGGGCATTCTGTTATACAGTTGAATTATAAAGTCAGAATATTTGTCATCTTAACAATGGAAATGTAGTGTATTTATTTTATGTGTAAAATTCTGTAGGGTAATTCTTATGCACAGTGTAGTTTGAAAACAGCTAAATTAGATGTAAAAGGAATGAAAAGAATTCAATGTGCAGAAAGTGTATGGATATTTAAACCATTGTTCTCTTAAACTATCATGGTCCTGAAGGTGAAAAAGGGATGTGTGGTGAATTTGACAGCATCTTTCCTGCATACATGGTTAACTCCATGTTATCTAGCATTTATAACCAATTAACTCAATAAAAGCTAAAGACTTTGGATTTTGTTTAGTAAAAGAGGGAAGAGCCCTAATGCAGTTTGACTAGTATTAAACTGCGACCCTTGTACTCCAGTGGAAGCCAAATAGCATCACTGCAACTCGTTGCAACCCAAGAAGCACATCTTTGCACAGAGTCAACTCTCTTGCCAATACAAAGGGCCACTAATCACCCCAGAAATTCCTTATCTAAATCCAATAATGATATTGTACCTATTAACTTATTAGATTTTTACCCTAAACCTGAACTAAATTGAGTCTGTGAGAAAACAATAAATAATTAAATTCCACACATTTTAAAACATGTTTTCTTGGACTATTACTTGTCATATCCTTCAGTTTGACAGAAGGCTAAGAGTTATTAAAAGCCCTGCGTCAAATATTG
>NW_007079501.1:0-747 GCF_000164805.1 Carlito syrichta | reverse complement strand
TTTTTGGTGCCAATGACAATTGGCTGCCGATTCCCGTGAGCATCAAGTTGTAGGAAATTTAGAGTGAATAGAGCATGGTTAAGGATATTACGCGGTGATCCTTTGGTGGGGTAGAGATCTGTGGTTTTAAGTTTGTTTATGGTATTTTTCAAGGTCTGATTAGTTCTTTCTACGATGCCCTGGCCTTGTGGATTATACGGGATTCCTGTGATGTGCTTGATATGCATTTGAAGACAAAAGGTTTTAAAGGCCTGAGAAGTATATCCAGGGCCGTTATCTGTTTTTAAGACATTAGGTTTACCCAGAACTGTAAAACAGTGGAGAACACGAGCAATCACATTTTTGGTGGCTTCACCACTTTGGAGTGTGGCGAGGATGAAGCCACTGAAGGTATCTACTGTGACATGGATGTATTTTAGGTTGCCAAATTCTGGAACGTGTGTAATATCCATTTGCCATATATCATTTGGAAGTAGGCCTTTGGGGTTAACCCCAAGGTGTGGCAAAGATAAAAAGATTACACAAAGTGGGCAATTTCTAACGATGTCCCTGGCTTGTTCCCTGGTGATTTTGAAATGGAGGCACAACGTCTGGGCATTCACATGGTGCAGATTGTGAAATTGCTGGGCACTTTTAAAGGGGTCCCGCAGTAAGGAAAAACAGGCCCGGGTTAGAGTATCGGCCTGTGCATTACCATGAGAGAGGGGGCCTGGAAGATCCGAATGGGCTCTTAAATGTCCAATAAAG
>NW_007079500.1:0-681 GCF_000164805.1 Carlito syrichta | reverse complement strand
GATGTAGAATCACCTAAAATGTCCAGAAGCCGATCGACGGATAGTACGGATGTGTTATATAGATGTCGTGGAATACTATTCAGCTATCAAAAAGAATAAAGCAGTGTCACTGGCAACAACTGGGATGAACTTGGAGCCCATCATCCCAAGTGAACTAACTCGGGAACGGAAAAACCAACATCACATGCTCTCACTTATACATGGGAGCTAAAAGAAGAATCCTCTCAAGCGGTAAAACTCGGTTCCAAAAAAAAAAAAAAATCCCCAAGACACAGAAAATGTTATAAGGAACGCTGGAGACTCAGAAAGGGAGAACAGAAAGGGTAGAGGGATAAAAAATTACCTGTTGGGTACCATGGGCACACGTGGAGTTGGTAGGTACGACTGAAGCACAGAACACAGACTATTTACACCTCTTAAATTCATGGAAATAAAGGCCAGACACGGAGAGATTGTGCCTGTCATACCAGCACTTTAGGAGGCTGAGGCAGTAGGATCACTTAAGCTCAGGAGATCAGGTTGGTTAAAATACACAGATCTCAACACCACAAAAAATTTAAAAAATCGGGCAGTTATGGGTGGAACACGCCATGGTCCCAGCCGCTGGAGAGGCTAAGGGGGAAGGAGTATCTGTGACTAGGAGATGGATGCTGTGGTGAGCTCCGATCGTTCCATTGCACT
>NW_007079499.1:0-727 GCF_000164805.1 Carlito syrichta | reverse complement strand
TATTGGTTATTAGGGTCTCAATTTCTTCTTGTTCCAACTTAGGTAGGTTGTGTGATGTCAGAAAGTCCTCCATTTCCTTAAGGTTTTCAAGTTTGTTTCCGTACAAGTGTACGTAGTAGTCTCTATTGATCTTTTGTATTTCTTCAGGGTCAGATGTGACTTCATCTTTTGTGTTTCTGATTGTGCTTATTTGGTTTTTTTCTCGTTTTTTCTTGGTCAGTCTAGCTAGGGGACCATCGATCTTGTTTATTCTTTCAAAGAACCAGCTTTTTGTTTCATTGTTTTTTTTCTATTATCTTTTTGTCTTCTATGTCCTGGATTTGGGCTTTTATTTTGGTAATCTGGATTCTTCTGCTGAAATTAAGGTTTTTGTGGTCTTGCTTTTCAAGCTTCTTTAGGTGGCTTGTTAGGTTGTTAATTTCTGTTCCTTCCATTTTCCTCATGTGTGTTTGTAGGGAGATAAATTCCCCTCTTATTACAGCTTTTAAGGCATCCCAGAGATTTTGGTAAGATGTTTCTTCATTTTCATTTGTTTCCAGGTATCTTTTGATCTCTGTTTTGATGTCATCATTGACCCAGGAGTTATTTAGCATCATGCTGTTTAGTGTCCATGTCTTTGTGGGTTTTGGGTGGACTTTGTTGGTGTCAATGTTTATTTTTATTCCACTGTGGTCCGAGAAGGTGCATGGTAGAATTTCAGTCCTTTTACATTGTCTTATACTTGATT
>NW_007079498.1:0-301 GCF_000164805.1 Carlito syrichta | reverse complement strand
AAAAAAAAAAAAAAAAAGTAGCCGGGCTCGGTGGCTCAGCCTGCAATCCCGCGCCTTGGGAGGCTGAGGTGAGTGGATGGCCTGAGCCCGCGGGTTCGAGACCCGCCTGGGCAACTTGGTGAGACCTCTTCTCTACAATAAATTAAAAAATTAGCTGGGCGTGGTAGCGCGCGCCTGTAGCTCCAGCTATTTGGAAGGCTGAGGCAGAAGGATCGCCGGAGCCCAGCAGGTCGAGACTGTGGTGGCCGGGAGCGGCCACTGCACTCCAGTCTGGGCGACGGAGTGAGACTCCGACTTAAAA
>NW_007079497.1:0-745 GCF_000164805.1 Carlito syrichta | reverse complement strand
GTCTCAGTCATGAGTAATTCATTTCTTGTGTATGACACTTAAACTGCTTTTACAACCAGTAGCTAGTTAGAAATCTCCCTGTTGCCATTTTATTTTATTTTATTTTGAATTGGAGTCTCACTCTGTTGCCCAGACTGGAGTGCAGCGGCCACTCCCGGTCACCGCAGCCTCGACCTGCTGGACTCTGGCGATCCTTCTGCCTCAGCCTCCTGAGTAGCCAGAATTACAGGCACGCACTACCATGCCTGGCTAATTTTTTGTTTTATGGTAGAGATGAGGTCTTGCCTGCCCAGGCGGGTCTCGAACCTGCGGGCTCAGGCAATCCACTCTCCTCAGCCTCCCAAAGAGCGGGATTACAGGCTGAGCCACTGAGCCTGGCTCCTGTTGCCATTTTATACTGCCAAATTATTTACCGTTTTTCTAACAGTCCTAGCAAGTATGATCGTACATCTAGGAAACTCGAGAGAGTCAGGTTATATACAATAAAATTAATAAGAGAATATGGTGAGATAGCCACATTTAGATAGGAGCTAAATAAAATTGATAGCTTCTCCGTATTTGCAATAAACTCACAGAAATAGAAACAAGAAAATTTTCTGTCACAACAATGAAAAGAACTATAAAATAACTACAGTTAGATTTAACAAGTAAACTGCAAGACCCATCTAATAAGAACCATGAAAATGTACCATATTTCAGAAACAGAAAGACATATCAAATACTTGATAGAAAAGTGAAAGAAACG
>NW_007079496.1:0-569 GCF_000164805.1 Carlito syrichta | reverse complement strand
TTTCTCTAGGCTCTGCGTGCTACGTGACCACCAGATCCCGGCGAGGGGTGTAAAATGGGCCCCCAGAAACAGACGGGTGCTGGTTTCTCTTTGAATACCATCTCCTCTCGTCTCCCCTTTAACCGATGTATTTTTCTCTAACCGGTCAGCCCGTCCTCTTTTGCTCCGCACTTGCCTTGAAGTGTGGCGTGAAATGACTCCTTCTAAATAATTCAAAAAATATGTCCCGGTGTGGCTATCTGAGACAACTCTCTCCGCTGTTCAAGAGAGCAGTTCTTCCGGGAAGAGAAGAGAGTGGTTTCTTATCAGAGAGGCCTCGAGCCGGGCTCGGTGGCTCAGCCTGTCATCCCGCGCCTCTGGGAGGCTGAGGTGAGTGGATGGCCTGAGCCCGCGGGCCGGAGCCCCGCCCGGGCGGCGAGACCTCATGTCTACGATAAACCAAAAAATCAGCCGGGCGTGTGAGCGCGCGCCTGTAGTTCCGGCTCCTCGGGAGGCTGAGGCGGAAGGATCGCCGGAGCCCCGCAGCTCGAGGCTGCGGTGGCCGGGAGCGGCCACCGCACTCCGGTCTG
>NW_007079495.1:0-552 GCF_000164805.1 Carlito syrichta | reverse complement strand
TTCATCTGAATATAAATTTACACTTGGAAATTTGAATTTCATATTTTGGTTGTCGAAGAGTTTGGTTGTCCACCATTTAAGGCAAAGAACCATTCATCATTAATAAGTAGCAGGTTTCAGTAAAATGTTTTGAAGGCCATAGTTCCACTCCAGCAAACAACCGTTCACATTTTTCTGTACCGTGGGCTCTGGGCTGAGTTGGAGTCTCACTCTGTGATCCGCACCGGAATGCAGTGGCCTCTCCCGGCCACCGCAACCTCGACCTGCTGGGCTCCATTGCTCCTTCCGCTTCAGCCTTCCGAGGAGCTGGGATTACAGGCATGTGCGACCACGCCAGGCTGATTTTTTGATTTATTGTAGAGATGAGGACTCCCCAAGTTGCCCAGGTTTGTCTCGAACCCGCGGGCTTAAGTTGTCCTCTCCCCGCAGCCTCCTCAATCGCAGGATTACAGGCTGAGTCAGGGAACCTGGCTATTTTCTGTTATGGTTTGGAGATGGAGTCTCATTCTGTCGCCCACACTGGAGTGCAGTGGCCGCTCCCGGACACCGCAG
>NW_007079494.1:0-689 GCF_000164805.1 Carlito syrichta | reverse complement strand
AGCTAACTAAAGTCAGCTTGTTAGCTAGGTAGATAGGTAGTTAGCTAATTTCTTAAGTCAGCTGGCTAGCTAGGTAACTAGCTATTTAGCAAACTATTTAAGTCAGCTGGTTAGCTAGGTAGTTAGCTTGTTAAGTCAGCTAGTTAAGTCACCTGGCTAGCCAGCTGGCTAGCTAAGGTGCAAGCCAGTTAAGTCAGTTGACTACCCAGCTGGCTAGTTGGTTAATCCAGCTAGTTAAGAGAGCTGATAAGCCAATGGGCAATGTAGGTAGCTAACTAGTTAAGTCAGCTAGATAGCTATCTGGCTAGTTAGTGATGTCATTGAGTTAAATCATCTGGGTAACCAACTGGGTAGCTGGTTAAGTCAGCTAGTTTAGTTGGCTGTCCAGCCAGCTGGCTAAGTGGGTAGTTAGCTAGATAAGTCAGCTTGCTAGTCAGCAGGCTAGCTGTTCAAGTCAGCTAGTTAAGTCACCAAGCTTGCCTGCTGGCTAGGTAGGTAGCTAGCTAGTTAAGTGAGCTGGCTAGCCAGCTTGCTAACTAAAGTAAGCTATGTAAGTCAGTTGGCTAGCCAGGTGGCTAGATAGTTAGCCAGCTATTTAAAGCAGCCGTCTAGCCAGCTGACTTGCTGGTTAAGTCAGCTAGTTAAGACACCTGGCAACCAGCAGGCTAGCTAGTTAAGTCGGTCTGTTA
>NW_007079493.1:0-595 GCF_000164805.1 Carlito syrichta | reverse complement strand
TAGATTCTCCAGGATGGTCACGGCCACCTCAGGCTCCTCTATGCCAAATGAACGTATTTTAGAGAGAGATTCAGATGCAATTTCGTACTGAAATATCCTTTCATGTCTGCAGCTTTAAAGACAGCTGGCCTGGCCCACCTAGGCAACTTGGCAAGACCTCATCTCTACAATAAATCAAAAATTAGCCGGGCATGGTAGCATGTGCCTGTAGTTCCAGCTACTCGAAGGCTGAGGCAGAAGGATCGCCGGAGCCCAGTGGGTCGAGGCTGCGGTGGCTGGGAGCGGCCACTGCACTCCAGTCTGGGTGACAGAGTGAGACTCCAACTCAAAAAAAAGATAGCTGGCCTGACACAATGTGTTCTTCACAAGAAAAGACTCAGGAGAGTTTGGGGAAAGAGGGAAAGACGACTGAGGTTGTATAAAATGCACCCTTTATTCACTCTACTCTGAAGGATGTGGGGGAGATTCATATTAATGAGGCAAAGTGAGAGAAAGTGCCTCGTCTTCTCAACCCAAAACTTTGCCCCCAAATTAAGTGTCACCATGAAAACCACCGGAGGAGCTATGGCGTGAATGAGAGCACCATGATAGTTCC
>NW_007079492.1:0-736 GCF_000164805.1 Carlito syrichta | reverse complement strand
TGCTGGGGCGGAATTACAGGCATGCGCTACAACACCCGGCTGATTTTTGATTTATTGTAGAGATGAGGTCTCACTGCCCAGGCGGGTCTCGAACCCGTGGGCTCAGGCAATCCACTCACCTCAGCCTCCCAAAGGCGCAGGATTACAGGATGAGCCACCCAGCCCAGCTTATCAGCTGTTTTCAATCAAATACTTAAAATATTACATGACTTTCCCTTGTAAAGCTCCTAATGTGGGAAAATATAGATTTTTTAAAATTAAAATATACTGACATTTGTGTTATAAAACCAGGTTTTTCATGATTTTTTGTTTTTAATAAACTTTACTGATTTCAGAACACATATTATTTGAAAAATCCTTAACTCATTAACAAGGGTAACTGCATAATCAACGTTTGTATACTTAACCCTGAATTGTACCCTACATATTTATAATATAAAAAAGAAAGAAAAATCTTAACTATGGTGTATATTGCCACTGATTTGTTATCATCTATTACAAAAAGTTATCATTGCTTTATTACTATGAGATTAGTTGATAATGCTTCTTCCTCATACTGCCATTTTCTGGTTTTGTTGTCACAATTACATTACTTGCCTAACTCTAGGAGTATTCTAAATTTTTTAGTACTAGAATAGGCTGTATAAGATAGGGAGCATTTGTTTCTTAAATGTTTGCTGAAGTTTCCATTTGAAACCTTGGAATTTAAGGTAACAAAACTTTAGTTGTTACTATG
>NW_007079491.1:0-707 GCF_000164805.1 Carlito syrichta | reverse complement strand
TCTCTCTTTGTGAAGTATCGGTTTACAACCCATATTGTCATGTATATCCTGGAATCAATTTGTTCTGTGAAAATCTGGTTTGCTAAATACAACTTTGCAAACTTCAAAGAAAAATGTATAGTCACACAACCCAACACTCTCCCTTACCTAAACGAACATAAAAAAAAACCCTCTCCTGTCTGTCCAGGTTGCACAGCCTTGGGCCAGTGAGTGGCACCAGAGCTAATAAAACACTGCTTCCTAAGATAGCCTCGGTGTCATGGTCTCTCTGTTTTCCCACAACAGACATGGAGTCAAAGAAGATTCTTCTGGAATCTTAACTCCCAAAACCCAATGACTGCCCTCCTGGCACTCAGAATTGCACGGAGCCTGTTACTCTTTCTTTGCTTTTGTTTTCTTTTGTTTTGTTTTTGAGTTGGAGTCTCATTCTGTCACCAAGGCTGAAGTGCAGTGGCATGCTGACTGCCACCATAGGGTCAACCTGCTGGATTCAAGTAATCCTTCTGCCTCAGTCATCCAAGTAGCAGGAACTAAGATGTATACTGCCACCACCAGCTTTTTTTATGTGTTGCAGAGATGAGGTCTCACCATGTTGCCCAGGCTGGTCTCAAGCTCACAGTCTCAGGCAATCTTCTTGCCTCGGCCTCCTAAAGTGCTGGGATTATAGGCTGGTGCCACCATGGCTGCCCACGCCTTTGTTTTTGCCT
>NW_007079490.1:0-672 GCF_000164805.1 Carlito syrichta | reverse complement strand
AAGAATAGGAGATGAACAAACAGAAGTAAAACCAATCCCTTTTACCCGTGAATAACAGAATTAAAGAAGACGGTGACGTGGAGGGAAGGAAAAAGTAAGGAGGGGGGAAAAACCGCACAAATGAAGAAAAACCAAAAGAAGAATATAGGTCTTACACAGACCCCTGGGAGATCAGACAATGAGAAAACAGATTCTGGAACACAGACAATGAAGAGTCCCCAGAATGACTGGCTACATGCAACAAACCCAGACATCAAGACATTAATGGAGAGAATTAAAAAAATTGAGGAGAGACAAGAGGAAAATAGGAAGGAGTTGTTGTCAGAAATGGCAGCAGTAAAGAATACTGTGATGGAAATGAACAACAGACTAATAAGCATGGAAAGCAGAATCAGCCAAGCCAAAGAAAGAATCTCAGAGCTTGAAGACCAAAACACAGAACTAACCCAAACTGTCAAAAGCATAGAAAAGAAGCTCAAAAAGACAGAACAAAACCTGCAAGAGATGAATGATCACTTCAAGAGACCAAACCTAAGAATAATTGGGCTTCCTGAGGCAGAAAGAGAAACCGAAGCCACACTGGAACAAACATTTCATGAAATCATTCAAGAAAACTTCCCTCATCTCATTAAGGATGAAAAAATTCAAACACAAGAGATCAGAGAACCCCTG
>NW_007079489.1:0-791 GCF_000164805.1 Carlito syrichta | reverse complement strand
TTGATTTTTTGTATATCTTTTGTCTCTATGTCCTGGATTTGGGCTTTCATTTTAGTGATCTGGATTCTTCTGCTGAAATTAGGGTTTTTGTGGTCTTGCTTTTCTGGCTTATTTAGGTGGCTTGTTAGGTTATGAATTTCTGTTCCTTCCATTTTCTTCATGTGTGTTTGTAGGGATATAAATTCCCCTCTTACTACAGCTTTCAGGGCATCCCAGAGGTTTTGGTAAGATGTTTTTTCATTTTCATTTGTTTCCAGGTATCTTTTCATCTCTGTTTTGATTTCGTCATTGACCCAGGAGTTGTTTAACATCATGCTGTTTAGTGTCCATGTCTTTGTGGGTTTTGGGGGGATTTTGTTGGTGTCAATGTTTATTTTTATTCCACTGTGGTCTGAGAAGGTGTTTGGTAGAATTTCGGTCCTTTTAAATTTGCCGAGTATGTGGTCGATCTTAGAATATGTTCCATGTGGTGTTGAGTAGAATGTGTATTCTGTGGTCTTTGGATGGAGTGTTCTGTAGGTATCAATTAAGTCCATTTGGTCCAAAGTCACATTGAGGTTCCAGATCTCCTTGCTGATTTTTTGTCCTGATGATCTGTCTAGGGTTGTGAGTGGGGTATTAAAGTCCCCAGTTATGATGGTGTTAGAGTCAATATCTTTCTTTAGTTTTCCAAGAAGTTGCTTTATGAAAGTTTACCCACCTTGTTGGGTGCATATATGTTTAGGATAGATATTTTTTGTTGATGGATTGAGCCTTTTATCATTATGTAGTGACATTCTGTATATTTTTGA
>NW_007079488.1:0-645 GCF_000164805.1 Carlito syrichta | reverse complement strand
TAGAAGCAGGATTTGCTGTGCTGCCCAGGAAACTTCTCAAGTGATTCGCCGGCCTGGCTTCCCAGAGTGCTGGGATTCTAGATGTGAGCCACTGCCTCCAGCCAGAAACATTTAATGCTTTAACCCATGTTCTTTGCTGTTGGCCTATTGTCCTTCTGAGCTTATCAGGGGATTCTTGGAGTATGTGCTGGAGAATTCTTCTTTGGGGATAGGTGGTTCCTTACTGTGCTTGTTTCCTCTTCTCAAGGAACTCTATCAGGACAGAACAAAGCCCAGAGTTGAAGTGAAGAGCTCTCCCCCCATCGCCCTCCTGTGACCTGGGTATTTGGCACAGGATAATGACAGGGGGTTGAGGTCTTCAGGAAGGTCCAAAAGGTAGCTCTGAACAGTGCATGCTCAATGAACTATGGGCAAGACCCCAGGTGAGCATGTCTTAACCACGCTGGAAACTCATGTGGAAACCTCACACTCATCATACACTATGAGAAAAGTGCTGGGGGATTTAGAAGACACTCACAGCAATGAGAAAGTGTACTGCTTTTCACCAGCTCTACATGTGTTGGAAACGTCAGCCTCCATGACACACCCCTGCAGAGTTTTGTTCCCAGTTTTACATACCAGGTGCCAAGGGCACACACAGTCTTT
>NW_007079487.1:0-729 GCF_000164805.1 Carlito syrichta | reverse complement strand
TGGGGTTTCAAGACCAGCTTGAGCAACTTGGTGAGACCTCATCTCTACAATAAATCACAAAAACGAGCCAGGCGTGGTGGTGCGTGTCTGTAGCTCCAGCTACTTGGAAGGCTGAGGCGGAAGGATCGCCTGAGCCCAGCAGGTCTAGGCTGTGGTGGCCATGCGTGTGCATTCAAGCCTGGGCAACAGAGTGAGACTCCTACTCAAAAAAAAAAAAAAAAAAAAGGAATGGCCACTGTCTCTCACCATCACCACCACATTACTGAAGCGAAAGAGGACCTGAAACTACTTCTAGTGTCAGTGTGTGGACAGTAGGTAGAGCTGGGAATGACATTGTTTTCCAACATAGAGTACCCAGCATTTTCGCAATTAGAATTCTGCCTGTTTAACACGGAATGTTCCCATCCTCATCTAAGTTCCTGTTGCTTTGAGAAGTGAAATCAGAAAACCACTTTCCATTACTTTTCTTAAGTAAGCCGAAATAAAGATGTGATTTCCCAATTAAAAACCCCACATTAGTCGTGTTATGACCAGCTGGCATTTAAATATTGACAAGACATTCCAAATTTAGAAGAGGAGGTAAAAACACAAAAAACACCTCCTACGTGCTGGGGGCACCATGACAGGATCGGCTGCTACCAGGCGCTCTGCTGTTCCTGTTAGTCAGTGATGTCACTGGGCTTTTATTTTGGCAACCAGGATATACTTGTTATGGATGCAAAGAGAATC
>NW_007079486.1:0-755 GCF_000164805.1 Carlito syrichta | reverse complement strand
CTGCAGCCGCTTGGGAGGATTGCCTGAGCCCCGGAGGTCTACCCTGTGGTCAGGTGTGATTGTACCACTCTAGTACCGTCTGGGCATCAGAGTGAGGCCCTGACTCATAGAGAAACGCAACCCACAGATGCGGAAAACATATTTGCGAATGTACATCTGACAAGGGATGATCAGCTCGGAACTACAAGGAACTGCCACTTGCCGACAAGAAAAAAGCAAACAGCCTCATTTCACAGTGAGCAAAAGATATGAACAGACCCATCTCAACAGCAGACATACAAGCAGCCACCAAAGACATTGGAAAAAGCTCAGCCTCATTTGTCATCCGAAAATGCAAGTGAAAACGACCTTGAGGAGTCACCGATTTTCAGTCAGGATGGCTATCATCAATCATTCCCAAAACAACAGATGCTGGCGTGGAAATGACACAAAGGGAACACTTCTACACTGCTCGTGGGAGTGTAAACTCGGACCAGCTCTGTGGATAAGCATTTGGTGATTCCTAAACGATCTAAAAATCGACCCTGCCATCCTCCTACTGGGAACATACCAGGAAGAACGAAATCCCTCTCTCCAAGAGATATTTGCACATGTATGTTTATCGCCACATTGTTCGCAGTAGCAAGAACATGGAGCCAACCATCCTGCCCATCTAAAGAGGACTGGATTCAAAATATGTGGTACGTAGGAACAATGCCATATTATGCAGTCACAACGAGAACAAACTCACGAAGTTCACGGAAACCTGGATGGAG
>NW_007079485.1:0-807 GCF_000164805.1 Carlito syrichta | reverse complement strand
CCTGTTGAGCGACTTCCATGGGGGTGTTAGAAAAAAATGATAAAAATATCATTTTAGAAAAAAATTAAAAATGCATTCTATGATTATCTTTTTGATATAAAAGAAGTCTACTGGATTTTAAGAAGAAAAATTTATTTTCATCTTTTAACAAGACTCTCCAATGTCAAATGTTAAAAAACATTGTGCACAGATAAAACTTTAAATGTATTCATAGATAGTGTTTCAGAAGTAAAGCATGCACTATAATGACATTATAATGATGTTGTCTGTAAAGACAGTAATGATGGTTTTGCTTTCATCTATGATCAGAGTGTGACATTGTCTTTTTTTAAATAATGATGAGAATTTACATATACAAATGAAAAATTATTTTACTTGCTGCCAAACTTCAAAACTCCACTCATATTTCTCTGATGATGCTGTCATATAATTAAGCATTTCTATATGAGGGACATGGATGGTTATACAAATATGTTCACCCACTCATCTAAGTATTCTATTTTCTCATCAATCTTGATCAGCTTATAAAATTAGCCGTGATGTCAGAGAACTTGGTGAAGTTGCCTTGGGGCAGACTTATTTGTTACCTCAATTCTAACCGCGATATTTTTATAAAAAAGATTAAGGGGAAACCAATGTTTTGGTAAATTTGTAGATGGTGGTCCTGTTATGCTTAAAATAGGGGATTAATTAAGGTTCATAGTTTTGGAACTCAGAAACTAATGGAAATTTAGGCATTGAAAACATGGATTGTAGCTGATAATCTTTAAGTGAATGAGGTCACTTGGAAAAGTATGCAGAATGGGA
>NW_007079484.1:0-760 GCF_000164805.1 Carlito syrichta | reverse complement strand
CACGCCCGGCTAATTTTTGGATGGTATTGTAGAGATGATTCTTGCCCGTTTCTCTTTTCTAATGTCATATTTGTGTGCGATCTGGAAACTCCAATTTCGTATCACATTGGAGATTTGTTATCAGAAGCTACATCCTTCATTAACTGCCTCCTGCTTCCCGTTCCGGTCATGGCCCTCCCGCGGAACTTGCTCCATGACACCTGGGTGACTGACTGTCAGTCTGGTATGGCTCCAGGTCCCTCCTTTCCTGGGCACTGCTCTCAAGAGCAGCCTTCACTGGATCAGGCTTAGCTCCTAGACCTCACACCTTCTTCTGTGTAATGGTGTGAAAGAGCTCCATGGAGCTCATGCTGGCACAAGAGCAAAAGATACAACATACTCAAGTCCAAGTGTCTCTATTATTATTCTATGCTATTCTGCCATAGAAGTTCAGTCGACGTTTGAACTCCCATGTAGGATAATTAATCAGGACCCAGGCTCGAATCACTTGACAGTGGGGCCTTCGACCCATTGTGTTTGAGGAAATAGGGAGGAGCAGCAAGAAAGGAAAATGGGAAAGCTTGATAGGATTGGCCTTCTTTGAAATTATGGGAAGCAATGTGGAAGATATATTTGAAAGCTTTAGAACACTTCACTGAGAATAAAAGACTTCTTTAGTTCTTTTCAGTAAACCTATTTGGATTTTCCCCCTGATTTCCATCCAGTGGCGTCATTAGTCTTTACTTCACTCTGTGTCTTGCGATCATAGGATTACCTAAGG
>NW_007079483.1:0-731 GCF_000164805.1 Carlito syrichta | reverse complement strand
TCCAATTTTTCTCTATAATTTCTAAAGCTGTTTATTGATTTTTCTCCTCTCTATAGATCATATGTATCTGATTTTTGAAAGTCAGGCGATTTTTGACTAGATGTTAGATTAATTTAATTGTAGGATTTATTTTGAGGAATTTTGGACTTTCTTTAGATATATAATTGAGTTTTCAGGTTTCTTAGAAAAAAATTGGCACTCTAGAGGTTGACTTCTCTACCTCTTGACCTCCAGAGCAGGCATTACTACAAGTCTAGTATAGCCCAAATACTGATGCTACTGAGGTAATATTCATCTAAATGTTCTTTCTAATATCTATATGGAGACCTTTCCATTTGCACTGACAAAAACATGAAGTATTCCCTGTTCTGTTTGTACGCAGGGAATTTTTTAGACTATTGCTCTCTGATTGTGATTTTCTGGCTTTGAAGAAATTTCTTCTCACATAGGAACAGATTACGGGAACTCTGTGAAGGTTTCTGAATCTCAATTTTTCTATAGCTCCTTCTCCTACAGTCTTCTGCTCCACAAATTCTAATTGCCTTCAACTTCCTCTACTCTGATGTATTTTTTCTTAATCTTACAATAATGTAAGTTAGGCTTGTTTGTTTGTTTTACTCTGTGTGGTGACCTGAAAACTGCAGGCAGGAAGCTGACGTAATTTGAGAGCTCATCTCATTGTTTTTCTTTCTCTTTGTGACAGTAGTGATTTGATATTTGTTTCCAATATG
>NW_007079482.1:0-754 GCF_000164805.1 Carlito syrichta | reverse complement strand
TGATGATTGTAGCTTATAGTAAAGTTTGAAGTCTCGTATGTGATACACCTGCTTTGTTTTTTTGCTGAGGAATGGTCTGGCTATCTTGGACATTTTTGTTTCCATATGAATTCCTGTGTTGTTTTTTCTAGGTCTGAGAAGAATGTTGTTGGTAATTTAATGGGTATTGCATTGAATTTGTAGATTGCCTTAGGTAAGATGGACATCTTCACAATGTTGAATCTTCCGATCCATGAGCATGGGACATTTTTCCACTTGTTCATGTCAGCTTTGATTTCTTTGAGCAGTGTTTTGTAATTTTCAGTGTAAAGGTCTTTCACGTCTCTGGTTAGGAAGATGCCAAGGTATTTCATTTTTTTTGTGGCTATTATGAATGGAATTGTGTTTTTTATTTGGGTTTCTGTTTGTTTATTATTGGTATAGAGAAATGCGATTGTCTTTTGTACATTTATTTTGTATCCTGAGACTTTGCCAAAGGCCATTATCAATGTAAGGAGGCTTTTGACGGATTCTCTTGGGTTTTCAAGGTACACAATCATATCATCTGCATAGAGAGATAACTTGAGTTCCTCTATTCCTATTTGAATACCTCTGATTGCCTCCTCTTCTCTGATTGTTCTAGCCAGGACTTCCAATACTATATTGAACAGGAGGGGTGAGAGTGGGCATCCTTGTCTAGTTCCAGTTTTCAGGGGAATTGGTTCCAATTTTTGTCCATTTAGGAGTATGCTGGCTGTGGGTTTCTCGTAGATGG
>NW_007079481.1:0-768 GCF_000164805.1 Carlito syrichta | reverse complement strand
CCCTGAATCCATAGCCAGTCATTAGAAAGAACTTCTTGTTGCTGTAGCTTAATCACTTTTTTTCACACCGAAATGAAAACACAGACCCTTATTTTATTGAAATGTGCTTAGATAAAATATCCTGTTGCTGATTGTTAGTTAACTTATTTTTGAAATGTATCCCAGTTGACTGACTGGATATGTTTCACTGACAACAGCAACTGTATACTGCTACTTCAAATGCAGTCTCCAGATGTGTGTCTTTTTCCCTGCGGAGGTATGTGGAGCTTTCTGGCATGTTTTCTTTCTGACCACGTTGGCGTGTTTCCCTGTGTTAACGTTACGTGGGAGTTGTTGCGGGGTGTCAGACACCTACTCTGCACAATGAATGGGACCTGCTGTCAATCTCTCTCTTGTGGGGGCGGGGCTCCGGGTCCCTCGCCATTGCGGGGCTGCAGCGCCCTGGCGTGAGGACGGCGCGTCGCGTCCCGGCCGCGTGACCTGCTGGGTTGACGCGATCCTTCCTCAGAATCCTGCCTGCGAGCACCGAGGTGCAACGCGGTTCCGCCTCCCGGGCCGCGGCCTCCCACGGAGTGCTTCGACTCCCGCGCTGCGGGACCCCAGAGTGTGGCTCGCGGCGACTGGGACGACCGCGGAGCTGGGCCCCCCGCTGGCCGCGGAGCTGGGCCCCCCGCTGGCGGCGGAGCCGGGCCCCCCGCAGGCGGCGGAGCTGGGGCCCCCCTACCGCGTCGAGGGAACGTGAGTCAGGCCGCTCTTGGACATGGACCG
>NW_007079480.1:0-712 GCF_000164805.1 Carlito syrichta | reverse complement strand
ATTCCGTGTGAGACGCCCGTGTCAAAAGAGAAAACTTTTCAGCATTCTCCGCTGAATGAAGCATGCTTTGCTACCCATGGCTGTGGAGATCTGGATCCAGTCAGTGCAGCAGCTGAAGTTGCACTCTGGTCACCAAATCCTCCCCGCCTAGTATAGTGCATATACAGGAGAGCTCTGAGAATCAGGGAGGAGAGCACGCACAAAGCCAGTGTATACAGACTGCCAATGAAGTGCAGTGCAGCGCAGGCTTCAATAGCGTGTCCCCAGGAAGACCCAGCTTCACCCCCAGTGTAACAGAGGCTCTCCGTGCTTACTCAGCAATGAAAACGGCACAGCCTTGGTAGTCCTTATTACGTTTAAACGCCATAGGGACAAACAACTTAGAATTCTCCCCATCCACACATAACGCTCTCCTGCTCGTGACTGTGGAGCACTTGTGTCACTCATTGCGGCACTATGTCTTGCAGATTTCTCTCCGTGAAACACGGAGGTTTCACGCTCGTACGCAAAGGCCCTCTATGGAAAGGAACACAAATCAAGGGGAAAGAGTGAGAATGAGGTATTACAGCAGGCGGCAATGAAGAATAATAGTCACAGCAAAGAGGTGACACTGCAGCACACATTGGGCACAGACTTAAGCAGGAAGGTGCCCGTGCACCCCAGGCCTAAGAAAGGCCACTCCGACCAGCAATCCACAGTCTCATTGCTTTCC
>NW_007079479.1:0-494 GCF_000164805.1 Carlito syrichta | reverse complement strand
AGGTATAGACTTTTGCAGCAACTTGGATAGTTTTAAATATTATCATTCTCAGTGATTATCTCAGAAACAAAAAACCGAGTACCCCATGTTCTCACTAAGTGCATCCTGAATATTTATAGGCCTACAAGAAAGAGATTGATAGTAGTGGGACAGCCAGGGGAGGGAAGGGGGAGTTCATATCCCTAATAGGAGTTTCTTGGTCTTAAACCAGGTGAAGTGAGGACCAATGAGAAGCCCAAACTTTACCTGCATGATGACCATTTATGTACCTAATCCTGAATTGTATCCCACCTGCTTAAAATGTAATAAAATAAAAAAAGGGAAAAAATTGACCTATATAAACATATATATATGTATACATATTTATGTAAATACTTATATATACATATGTATAAACAGTGTGTGTGTGTATATATATATATATATATATATATATACATACATATGCATATATATGTTTCTAGGATACTCATCATGTTTTCTTTTAGTATAAC
>NW_007079478.1:0-664 GCF_000164805.1 Carlito syrichta | reverse complement strand
TTTTGTGTTTCTGATTGTGTTTATTTGGGTTTTTCTCGTTTTTTCTTTGTCAGTCTAGCTAGGGGACCATCGATCTTATTTATCCTTTTGAAGAACCAGCTTTTGGTTCATTGATTTTTTTTGTATTATCTTTTTGTCTTCTATGTCCTGGATTTGGGCTTTTATTTTGGTGATCTGGATTCTTCTGCTGAAATTAGGGTTTTTGTGGTCTTGCTTTTCCAGCTTCCTTAGGTGGCTTGTTAGGCTGTTAATTTGTGTTCTTTCCATTTTCTTCATGTGTGTTTGTAGGGATATAAATTCCCCTCTTACTACAGCTTTCATGGCGTCCCAGAGATTTTGGTAAGATGTTTCTTCATTTTCATTTGTTTCCAGGTATCTTTTGATCTCTGTTTTGATTTCATCATTGACCCAGGAGTTGTTTAGCATCATGCTGTTTAGTGTCCATGTCTTTGTGGGTTTTGGGGGGACCTTGTTGGTGTCAATGTTTATTTTTATTCCACTGTGGTCCAAGAAGGTACATGGTAGAATTTCAGACCTTTTAAATTTGCTTATGCTTGATTTATGTCCAATTATGTGGTCAATCTTAGAATATGTTCCCTGCGGTGATGAGTAGAATGTATATTCTGTGGTCGTTGGATGGAGTGTTCTGTAGGTCTCAATTAAG
>NW_007079477.1:0-869 GCF_000164805.1 Carlito syrichta | reverse complement strand
GAGGTATGGTGTCATGATTGTATCACTGCACTTCAGCTTGGGTGACAGTGTGAGAGAAAGAAAGAGAGAGAAAGGGAGGAAGGGAGGGAGGGAGGAAGAAAGAAAGTGAGAAAGAGAGAAAGAAAAAGGAAGGGGGGAGGAAGGGAGGAAGGGACAGAAAACAGTAGAGTTGAATTAATTGTAAAGATGTATTACCAACTTTAGAGCAACCACTAAAAAAGTTTAAAAACATAAATAATATGTTAAAAAATGAAAGGTAATGAAATATAAAATGGTCAGCCAAAACCAGGAAAAGCAAAGACAAACTGGAAGACAAAAAATAGAAACAAAGAATAAGAACAACAAATAGAAAATTATAATAAATACATTAGATATTAATCCAACAATATCATTCATCAAATTAAATATCAATCTGTGTACCATTTAAAATAGCTAACAGAGTGAGTGAAAAAACAAGATCTAACTTTATGTTGTCTACAAGGAAAATGCTTTAAATATAAATACACATATAGATTAAAAATAAATGAATGGAGAAGGTATACTATTCTAGTGCTAACCAAAATAAAGCGGGAGTGAGTAGCTATATTTCAGTCAAAGCAGACTTCAGAGAAATGAAAGTTATCAGAAATGAAGACAAGTATTACATAATGATAAAAAGGTTACTAATGTAAGAAGACATAACAATCCTCAACATGCATGTGCCTAACAACAGAGTATCAAAATACATAAGATTAAGAGTGATTGAACTTTAAGGAGAAATTCACGTATCCAATATCATAGTTGGAGATTGTAACCTGCTTCAATCAGAAATTGACAGATCGAGACAATAAAAATCAAGAACATTGTAGAACCCAATAGAACAATCAGTC
>NW_007079476.1:0-837 GCF_000164805.1 Carlito syrichta | reverse complement strand
CCAATTATATGGTCGATCTTAGAATATGTTCCATGTGGTGATGAGTAGAAATGTGTATTCTGTGGTCTTTGGATGGAGTGTTCTATAGGTATCAATTAAGTCCATTTGGTCCAGAGTCTCATTGAGGTTCCGGATCTCCTTGCTGATTTTTTGTCCTGATGATCTGTCTAAGGTTGTGAGTGGTGTATTAAAGTCCCCAGTTATTATGGTGTTAGAGTCAATGTCTTTCTTTAGTTTTCCTAGAAGTTGCTTTATGAATGTTGGTGCGCCTATGTTGGGTGCATATATGTTTAGGATAGATATTTCTTGTTGATGGAGTGAACCTTTTATCATTATGTAGTGGCCCTCTGTATCTTTTTTAATTTTTGATAGCTTAAATGGTATTTTGTCTGAAATTAGGATCGCGACTCCTCCTTTCTTTTGTGTTCCATTCGCCTGAAAATTTGTTTCCCATCCTCTTACTTTGAGTCTGTGTATGTCCTTTCTAGTGAGATGGGTCTCTTGAAGGCAGTATATTGTTGCCTGGTGATATTTTATCCATTTTGTCATTCTATGTCTTTTCAGTGGTGCGTTTAGTCCATTCACATTCAGACTAATTATTGAAATGTGAGAGTTCATCCCTATCATGGAGTTCTTATTGAGTTATTGTTCTTCCACTTGGTTTTTTCTTTTTTCTTTTTTTTGTCTTTCTTTTGCTTTTGGGGTTGGTTCGTGTATATTTTATTCTTTTCCCTGTACTCTTGTGAAGAACGTTGTTCTTTTTTCCTTTTCTTCTGTGTTTAGTACTTTCTTAAGTGTTTCATCTAGAGATGGTTTTGTGGCTGCATAAGTCTTAGG
>NW_007079475.1:0-1333 GCF_000164805.1 Carlito syrichta | reverse complement strand
AGGTACATTGTTTGATGATTGTTGTTTATAAAACAAAATATGAATTTAGCGGAGCATTTAGCAAACTTCTAATGTTATTATCTAGGTTGTTATAACTTACTTGATTAGATATAAATGTGTGAATTGCTTCTGTATTTTTTTAGAATGAGCTTTTCTATTAGTTTAAAGTGTACTGAATCATATCTCTATCTTTCATTTGTTATTGGGACACATAAAAGACATAAATAGCATATTCTCATTGTTTATAATATATTTGAGTAAATGATGAAAAAGAAAAATACAAATGAAGTCACGTTCACATATCTCTTTCTTCTTTATTCTAATGGTGCTGTTGCAATTTCACAATTACGGACAAAACAGATATATATATTTCTGTGGGAGGCTATGTAAGATAATTCAACATTTACACAATTTTATTTTGTAATTATCTATTTTTCAATTATTTCAGTTTATTTTATTAATACAATTTCTAAAAAAACAAAGAAAATTTTACAATTTGGCTCTATAAAATCCAAAATATTCCTCAAGGTTTTATTTTCTATGACATGTATATATACAGTTAATTTTATATGTGACGTTCTCATTATCACACTCCCTCTAATTTTATTGTTGTAATCTGATTTAGAAATGTTGAACAATGAGGTCATAATCCAAATAAATACTTTCATCAGCAGATATTATCTCTTCAATTTTATCTTGATGGAGTAATATTTATGGCATGTATGCACTGCCAGTCATTTTTCTAATTTTTCTACTCAAAATATTTCTAACAAAATATTACACTGATCAACTGAAATAAATGATGTTCAAGCACTTTTAACTGTATAATGTTACTTAAGATATTAAAGAGAGTTGAAAATAAGTTAGATAAATTATACTGTCTGCTATAGTCAATGCTGGTGATTAAAGGAGAGTTCAAAGGACTGTAATCTCTGGGACCCAGAGATTTGCTACAGTCTGGATGTATCCCCAAAATTTATGTGTTAAAACTTGATCATCAAGGTGTTCATATTAAGAAGTAGAGACTTTAAGAGGTAATTAAGTGTTGTGATCTCTGTCCTAATAATGAGATTAATGACCTTGTAAAACAGGTGTAAAACAGCTGTTCATGGCTGGGCTCAATAGCTCATCCTGTAATCCCATCACTTCAGGAAAATGAGGAGAGTGGTTTGTCTGAACCTACAGGTTCAAGACTAGTCTGGTCAACTTGGTGAGACTTCTTCTGTACAATAAGCCCCCCAAAAAGAAAATAGTTGGGCATAGAATTGCATGACTATAGTTCCAGCTACTTGAAAGGCTGAGGTGGAAGGACAAGTTAACTTTATTGACTGCG
>NW_007079474.1:0-1037 GCF_000164805.1 Carlito syrichta | reverse complement strand
GAACCAATGTCTCTCTGTGGTCTTTTCTGTAAGTTCAGTGTCCTTTCAGCTCTGATCTCTAGGTCTCAGTGCAGGCTGATGTGCTCACAGCTTGGGCCAAATGGCCCAGGCCTACTGTGGGAGGAGAGTGGATCAGATCTGGACTCAACTGACTTGCTGCCTGTCAAGTCTACCACTCAGATCTGACCTCTGTGTGTTATGTTCTAGCCTCACAATGAAGAAGAAATCTAGACAGAAATGAATAGTTTTTAAGCCAGTACAGCTAATTTTATTCCTATTCTGTGAAGAGATTATAGGCACAGTCTTTCTTTTTCTAAATAATTCAATCTTTTAGAAATAGGAAAGTTATAGAAACATAGAAATTGAGAATAACAAAGTTGACTCAGTATTTGATCAAATTTCCTAAGATTTGTGTTCTCTTAAGCTGAATAATCTTTTTTTATTTAATATCAGTTCTGAAAGACCTCTCTCTAGAGATTTGTTTTATTAACAATTTTTAATGTTCTTTGCTGTTTCTAAGCTTGAATTATGTCATAGACATCTGTATATCTTACTTAAAGAAAAGTATCTAACTCTATGGCTTATTTGATGTGTACAAATCGTATTTTTGTTTTAATACTTTAGATATGTACATCATGATTCTGGTTTAATTACCGACATGTTGCAAATACTCTTTCAGTTCATGGAAATGTCAAGCGGTTAGGTATTGACAGGTAAGAAACGTTAATAAAGCTTAACTTCGAACTCAGTGAAGATCACCCTTAGATAATTGGTATTATAATTGTGTTTTTGTTGTTGCTTTTGAAAAGATAAAGAAATTTGAAGTTATTTTGTTGCTGTCAGAATCTACCACCATGTATAAAGTAGATGTTACTTAAGACCATAATGGCATATTATATAAAAGAACAATCAACTACTAAGGTAAAAAGATTTTATAAAGTATAATTGGTTACTGCTACTTATTATTAATTGCCTCAGTCAGGGTTTTTAATTGCAGGTAACAGGGCAGTTCTGACTAATCAAGCAGAAAAGGGAGT
>NW_007079473.1:0-1092 GCF_000164805.1 Carlito syrichta | reverse complement strand
CAGCCTCGACTGCTGGGCTCCGGCGATCCTTCCGCCTCAGCTTCCGAGTAGCCAGAATTACAGGCGCGCGCTACCACGCCCGGCTAATTTTTTGATTTTATTGTAGAGATGAGGTCTCACCTTCCCAGGCAGATCTCGAACCCGCGGGCTCAGGCAATCCACTCACCTCAGCCTCCCAAAGGCGTGGGATTACAGGCTGAGCCACCAAGCCCAGCTTCTTCAGACTCTCTTAAACAGGAAAGTTAATTTTTGTCTGAATCGCCAAACTTCCTTTTCAGAAGGAAAAGTACTTGGGGTCAAGGTATGAGTCTTCATATAAGTTTTGAAAAACTCTCTGACTCACTGAATGAAATGCAAGAAGCAAGGATTAAAGGGGCCCTATTTTCAATTCTCCTGTGAAATACCCTGGTTTCAGGAGGCACTAAGACAGGGCTGTGGTCAAATATTGCTGCCCGTTTTTGTGTTATTTACTGGCTTGACTTGATTTTTATTCAAAACAAATGTATTTATAGAACCTGATAACCAAATGCTTTATAATAGAGAAGAGTCACTGCATCTGACCCAATGCAGGATAAAAAGCAAAGTGTGAAAAGTCATGAATGCATCTGGTTTCCCCACAGCATAAACATTAGGATTGAACTATGCAACAGAGCATTTATTCTTCTTTCAATAGAGTGTTTGGAGTCCTGTACTCTGTAGAACCACATCTGTAATCACAAAGAAATTGAAGACAAAAGGAGATGAAAAAATCATGGAAGAAGTTGGAGGAAGCTGTTCTGATGGCTGGTGGTTACTGCCTAAGAGGGTGGGAATATTTGGTATTTGGAGATAGCTGCATAGAGAGGAAAGGATCTTTGCAAAGGTTGATAAAGGGGATGATTTTTCAAATTATTTGATTAGGGAGACCAGGGACAAGGAAGAGTTGTTAAATATGGTGGCAGGGCTTTGGTCGAGCAGGCAAAGCCATTAGAACCTTGTCTCTCAAAGTGTGGTGTTCAGGATAGCCATGTCAGCATTTCCCAGGAATTAATGGGAAATATAAATTCTCAGTCATATTCCAGAGCTTTTGAATCAGAATCTCTGGGACTGGGG
>NW_007079472.1:0-1052 GCF_000164805.1 Carlito syrichta | reverse complement strand
CACGAAAGGGAACAAGTGGGAAGGAGGAATTACAGCACGCACACTCAGTGCCAGAAACTCACAGTGCAGCACACTTCTCACACAGCACTTTCCAAGGGAGACGGACATTCGAAACAAGCACCACCAAGGCAGTCAGCTCGTTTCCGTCAATGCGTTTGGCAGATCAATTGTGTATCCTCCCACACAAAAATTTGAAAAGGAGAAACATTTCAGAATGCACCCAGGGAATTCAGCAAGTAATGCCTTCTTGCTCCACTGTGGGGTTCCCATCGCCCCCTGGGGGGCAGCGTAGAGCTGCACATGGGCAAAGCGTGTCCTATGAGAGAACTCTTAGGTCACACAGAGGCACTCTGCAGATCCGAAGTCCAAAGGAGAAGGAAACTGCGAGACTCAGACTCATGTGTTGCAGCATGCACAAAGTGAGAATAACATAGATAGCCCCTAAAGAGCGCTGCACATTTTGAAAAGCTCCTGCCCCGGGAAGATGCACATGCACAACAAGCCTCACACAGGCCGTCTACGCTTATTCAGCAAGGCCAGCGCGAGAGTGACTGCATTTCCTAGCCTAGAGAAACGCCAAGGGGTAAAACGTTTTAGGGCTCAAGCAGAAGGCAAGCAGTGCTTTTCTACAAGTGAGTGTGGAGCACTCATTTCACTCAGTCTGACACCATTGACATGCTCATTCCTACATGTGAAGTATCGACATAACATGCTCGGCTATGCTCATTCAAGCCGTACCTTGAGAATCGTGTATTACACCGTACAGCACACAGGAATCAAACTACTGGAAAACACCTCACAATGCAGTAAACCTTTGACGCGGCATGTCCCAAGCTGATGCACACTCACAGCCAGCAAGCCAAGCCTGTCAGCTCTTCCTCGTACATGCCAACGGAAGAGCAATGGCTTTGGATAGGAGACGGACAGGTCAAATCAAAAACACTTTAGAATTCAATAGGTGAACAAATCATGCTTTCCCAAAGATGACAGCGAACCGGTCACGTCGCTCAGTGTGGCACCATGGAGTTGTGCACTTTGTATACAGGAAACGT
>NW_007079471.1:0-729 GCF_000164805.1 Carlito syrichta | reverse complement strand
GGGCTGAGCCCAGGAAAACATCTCCCGATGTCTGCCTCTGGGCTCATTGCATGACATGGAGAAGAGTGTAGGTTTGTTTCCGATCTGAGGTTTAAATGCAGATTCAGTAACTGCCCGCCCCACTGGAAGATGGGGGACCAGGGAGGAAGAGGAGCAGTATGCCCCAGAGTGAAACTCCCTAATCCCAGTCCCCGGTGTCTGAGTCATGGCCCAGGGAGGAGGCAGGCACAGGAGAAAGCCTCTTCCATATATTTACAAAGAACCGAGAACATTGTCTCCAAGGAAATACTCTTGAGATTCTTTATGGCTTATTAAAAAAGTGGAAAGTATTAAATAGTTTTATCTGAAATCTGAAATACTCCACTAGTAGAATAAATGTTTGTCTTTATTTTTGTGATGTTGAGAGATATTTTTGATTTCCAGTGCTTGCTAATCTGTTAGTTCTCCTTAGTACAGGTAATTATATTATAAATTAACAAGGGAAAGTAAACCAACAACGGGGTTTTAATTGCATATAATTACTTGGTGTCCCAAAGTATTTTACAATTGAAAAAATTTGTCTGAAAATTTTGATATTTAGTGAATAGAATTTAGGGTAATTTCTGTATTTCCCCCAACTGCCTAATAGTCTTTATAACAAGGAAATAGAAGCACAGTGAGAATCCTGAACTGAAACAAAGTTACACATGAGAGTGATTAAATGAGTCTGTTTGTCTTTGATTCAATAGG
>NW_007079470.1:0-742 GCF_000164805.1 Carlito syrichta | reverse complement strand
GTATTGCTTGCTGAAAGGCAAGAAATCAGGGAGAAAGAAATGCACGTTAGAGTGTAGTGCAGGTCACTGACTCCGAATGAAAAAATTATTGCAAGTCATTCCACTGTCAGACCCTTTAAATTAGCATATATGAGACCTCTGCCCTTATTTCTCTCTTGCAAATAAGATTAGACAATCTCTTCTATCTACCACATATTGAACCTAAAGGGTAAGATATTTAGAGGAAGCAGTACCCTTGAAATAAAGTTTTCATTCTATATTTCGATATATTTAGTTTTTTCTTCTTTTCTCTGATCCATTGTTTTCTTTTGCCAGTAATACCTGATACTTCTTGCCATTTATTCTTTTTACATTAATCTTTATTTCCATTGTGTTGTCAATGTCAGGTTTTCTTAGGTAGTGATATTTTTTCTCTGTATTTTAAGTACTAAAAAATTGAGTTTCTGGCCTACAGATTTATGTCATCTACATTTCATCATTGTTCACAAATTCAAATAACCTCGTAAAATAAACCTGTATGCCTTTATCTGAAGTACTTTTGGAGTTCGATCATACTAAACAAACTCCCTTCAGATTTAATGCAGATATCTTCACTAAAAATGTAGACCATAGGGTCATCATTGGCACACCTTTTTGTTTTGTATGCTGCACTTTTAATGTTTTATACAATACAATTCAGAGGAGTAAACATGTCAACAATGCACCTTAAAGATCTGGAATCCATATGTGGTCAGAAGGATGG
>NW_007079469.1:0-756 GCF_000164805.1 Carlito syrichta | reverse complement strand
TTCAAAACTAGAGAATTATTTTTGAAGAAATGAAACTGTGGACACTGTTGAATTTGTTTGATCTTGCCCTTATGTAAATGTGCCCCCAGGGATAGGAGGTGGGAGGGTAAGAGACTAACCCAGAGCTTGAGGAGAGAATAAAAAAACTGTCTTTTTCAGTCATAACAAGTTCCTCCCATTTATAGAACTGCCAAATCATAACAAATTTTCCATAAAGTCTTAAAACCAGTTTAAAAATCAACTTGGCTCAAAGACTGGCAGATCATGGATGCACCTCCTCTGCCACCCACACCCGAGTGCTCTGAAGATCCGGCTACATCCTGGGATCCCAAACCTGTCATTCCCAGCTTGCCGACTGTCCGAGCTTTCCCACAGGTGAGTCCCAGTCACCTCTTCCTCCAAGCTTCGCATGGTCTCGCCAGCTGCACAGGATACCTGCCTCGGTTCCTGGAGCCCTGGTGCTATGGGTCCCAAGGCAGCCGGCTCTTCTGATCCAGGGCACTGACGTGGGGTGGGGGTGGGCGGCTTTGGAAGGAGGCTCAGTTTCAGCTGTGCTGGGTCCCTGGGTCTGGCTGTGAATGGCTCCTTGGCTCCTCTCTGGCACAGGGAGAACCGGGCTGTGGCTGGGTGCAGTTGGCTCCAGGTAGAGTCAGCCTCCTGAGAAGTGGCTGGGCTGCCTGAACTGCCCCTGTGAGAAGGGGCGGGGTTGGAGTGTCTTGGGTTGGGATCTTTTCCAGCTGAGCGACTCAGCCCACA
>NW_007079468.1:0-723 GCF_000164805.1 Carlito syrichta | reverse complement strand
AAGTCGTCAGCCCGGGGATTGTTCAGACATTTCTCTGTCCCCTCTCTGCAGGCTGAGTGTGACACTTCCCAAGGGGCAGCCACACCTGCTGCTTGCTAAAGCACAAAGCCTACACCCTGCATGGACTTCTTACCTGGGCTGGCTGTCCCAATCCCTCACAGGTGTGAATGTTTGTTGAATTATTGCTTTATCTTACTGTCTGATTGCTGTCTTCATTTACTATCTGTTTGCTAAATAATTGAATGTTATTACTGGATATTTTTAATTTTAATAAATATCCATTCTGCTTCTCTTGTTGTTTGCCATTTTGTGTCACATTATATGGTCGATGTCCATCTCTAATTAATGTACTAATTATCATAAGCTGTTTCTCAAATCTGAATATGCAAAGCCAAAAAGGCAGCGAATGTCCTCTATCGAGTGCTCTGGGCTCCAAGATGCACACAAGCTCTCTTGTGTTGAAAGCTGTAAGCTCCTTCTTCACCCCACCCAGGTGTGCATCCTAGTCAGCCTTGGGCTTCGGCTTGGTTGGGCATTTGCTATGTTTCAACTTGAAAGAATACTTGATCTCTCTGAACCTCACCCTCACTATTTATAAAAGTGGATCCAATGTATTCAGAATGACCTAGAGATGACTGAGAAAATAGAAGGCAGTAATGTGCAAAGGACCTTTATCTGTGGCCGTTCAAGCTAGGCACACCATTATGGCAGTCAGTTCTGTTA
>NW_007079467.1:0-732 GCF_000164805.1 Carlito syrichta | reverse complement strand
AGATTTTCACAGTTTGTAGAGGAAGTATGTCCCTGGTTTCCTGAGGCCAGGATAGTTAATCTGATTACTTGGGGAAAAGTAGGTAGTTGTTTGAAGGATTATTATCAAGTACATGGTCCTGAAGCTGTGTCAGTAGATGCTTTATCTCTGTGGAACCTAGTAAGAGATTGCTTAGAACCCTCATAGAGCAGAATAGGCTCCTCCATCATTGCAGCATTCCCCCTCAGCTCCTGCTCTAGCTGCCCACGACAACCAGAAGGGACACCCTTGTAAAGATTTTCAACAAGAGCAGGATGAGGCCGCTTCTCAGTATCACAATGATGAGATATTTGTGGCTACTTGAGACTCTGTGACCAAGTTTTCCAAGGCTCCTAGCCTCCCTGTGAAAGAGGCTGAGCCTGCCACTCTTTCTTTATCCTCTGATACATTTGCTGAACTTATGGAGTTGCTTACTGTTTTAGCTAGAAAGTGTTCAGTTTTGAAAAAGGAAGTGCCTTTGTGTCGTGCTTTGAGTTCAAAAGAGGAGGTGCCTTCCATACAGTGACTCATCCCTCAATTTCTAAGGAGGAGACCTCTCCTGGTGGTGGCAAGGACACCCCTTGGGTCTCAACAGCCCCTCAATTGACTCCGACTAGAGCCTTGCTTGTGGATCATGGATCCATACCCTCCCCCTTCTTGGCTCCCATCCAAGCTCGGCCACCCGATGTTAGGAAGTGTCTCTCCCCTTTACAG
>NW_007079466.1:0-697 GCF_000164805.1 Carlito syrichta | reverse complement strand
CCAGTTCGTTTGATTGCTGTGTGTTGGGGTGGGACTTGAACGGGAAGCACGTTGGATGCCACGTCCCTCTGCAGCCTACATGCTGATCTGTAACTACTTGCTATGATGTATAAGAGACACTCTCAGTAGTCACCTGAGAAGTCTCCTCTTCTTTTTTTTTAATTTTTTTATTCTATTTTAAAGATGTGGAGTACAGTTCAGGATTAGATATACAAATGGCCATCATACAGGTCAAGTCTGCTTTTCTAAGTGCGTTTTTTTGAGAAGACGTTTAAACAAAGGCAGTGTGAAAACTTACCAGTGTGTTTCCAGAAAGCTCTCAGTGACAAGGCAGATGGTATTTTTTGAGTGATTCAGAAGCATTCCTGCGTGGAAGAATTAATGCTAAGACTCGATGTGGTCACGCTGTGACTACGTAAGGCAAAGGCAGTGAGAGCTGTGATCAGGCGTTCACAACTGCTTGTTTGCACTTAATTTATGTTTGGGGGGGTGGTTTGAGGCAATTAGAAGATCCAGATTATTTCCAAAAATTCTGTGGGTCAATTTTTTCCAGCATTGGTATTCGTGTTTTGCTCAGTGAGTGAGAGCAGGTACCAGATAACAAAGATGTACAAGCTGTTGTTAGGAGGTTTCTGCCTCATTACGGGGAATACTGAGTAAGTGGGCTTTTTTTTTTTTTTTTTTGAGTCAGGATCTC
>NW_007079465.1:0-734 GCF_000164805.1 Carlito syrichta | reverse complement strand
GACTGGCAGTGCATACATGCCATAAATATTACTCCATCAAGATAAATTGAAGAGATAATATCTGCTGATGAAAGTATTTATTTGGATTATGACCTCATTGTTCAACATTTCTAAATCAGATTACAACAATAAAATTAGAGGGAGTGTGATAATGAGAATGTCACATATAAAATTAACTGTATATATACATGTCATAGAAAATAAAACCTTGAGGAATATTTTGGATTTTATAGAGCCAAATTGTAAAATTTTCTTTGTTTTTTTAGAAATTGTATTAATAAAACAAACTGAAATAATTGAAAAATAGATAATTACAAAATAAAATTGTGTAAATGTTGAATTATCTTACATAGCCTCCCACAGAAATATATATATCTGTTTTGTCCGTAATTGTGAAATTGCAACAGCACCATTAGAATAAAGAAGAAAGAGATATGTGAACGTGACTTCATTTGTATTTTTCTTTTTCATCATTTACTCAAATATATTATAAACAATGAGAATATGCTATTTATGTCTTTTATGTGTCCCAATAACAAATGAAAGATAGAGATATGATTCAGTACACTTTAAACTAATAGAAAAGCTCATTCTAAAAAAATACAGAAGCAATTCACACATTTATATCTAATCAAGTAAGTTATAACAACCTAGATAATAACATTAGAAGTTTGCTAAATGCTCCGCTAATTCATATTTTGTTTTATAAACAACAATCATCAAACAATGTACCT
>NW_007079464.1:0-540 GCF_000164805.1 Carlito syrichta | reverse complement strand
TGCGGGGGCCGGAAGCGGCCACTGCACTCCAGTGTGGGTGACAGAGTGAGACTTCCACTCAAAAAAAAAAAAAAAAAAAATGTAACAATTTCAACACCTTGTACCTGAATCTCAGATCTTAAAACACACTAAAGAGAAATAATGATGTAAAATGTGCACAACACAGAAACCACAGAGAAATGTTAAAACAATGTAATACAATAATTAAATCAGATAATCAAAGGACAAAAAAGGCTCTAAGTTTGTTTACACTCCCATCAAAGATCTAAAGACAGAAAAATACTTGTGTACTTCCATATTCTCATTTCATGCTATTCTTAAACCTCAAGTTCACTGAGTTTCAGAAACAAGTTGTTAATAGGATATCCTGAACAATTGGCACCATGTAAAACATCGATTATTTTAATGGATTGCCACTCTTGAATGGTCCAGAGACCAAATGTCAGATTTTTTTTTCCCCATAGTTTGCCAGTCCTGCGTCCCTGTACCTAGCACTTCCATCATAGGGATGCAGAAAAAGAGAAAGGAAGTTAGATGCAA
>NW_007079463.1:0-732 GCF_000164805.1 Carlito syrichta | reverse complement strand
TCCTCAATTCTTTTTAATCTCTCCATTATTGTTTTGATATGTACATTTTGCATTTTGAGATCCTTCATTCTGGGGACTTTTCATTGTTTGTATTCCAAAGTCAATTTTCTCAGTGTCTGCTCTCCCAGGTGTCTGGGAGAGACCCATACTCTTCTTTTGGTTTTTCTTCATTTCTGTAGATTTTTCTCCCTTTACCCCTTTCCCTCCCCCTCTTCAATTCTGTTTTTGAGGGAAGGTGGGGTTGCTTTTATTTCTCTTCTGCAATGACCTGTTCTTCCTTATGAGGGTCTTCTGGTTTTGTTCACTTTTCCCTCTGCTTTACAGTCTGTCTATTCAGCAGTTTGCAGTCTTGGTCCCTAGATTTAAAAAGGGGGCATATAGAAGAGGAAAATAATGGAGGGGGGGTCATAGGGAGTTAGAAAGAGAGAAGAGTGAGAGGGAAAACAGATATACATACCATCTATCAGGTGAGAATGAGACACAGGGCTGGGAAGAGGTGAAGAAAGACACGTAAGAAAGAGTACTGATAGCTACATAGAACTAAAGAGTACTGAAGCAACACAGAGACAGGGCAATAAAATCAAGAAACAGTGTGAGTCAGAAGGTAAACAACAAACGTGATCTAAACCAACAGTTACAATGATAAAATCATAAGTCAAAATGAGCGAAAGAGAGAAGTGCGAGAGGGATAACAGATATACATACCAGCTATCAGGGAAAAACAGTCACAGG
>NW_007079462.1:0-679 GCF_000164805.1 Carlito syrichta | reverse complement strand
TTAATGGGAGAGCTGTGATTCAAAATCAGTCTGCAGGTCTTGGTATTCGCTGACAGGCGTGTGGATAATGTGGAACCCCACTTCCCACTGCCCTGGAATCTGTCCGTGCAGTGGTGCTGTAGGTTTACTCCCTGAAATAAAATGTGGTTAGCAGAGGGGAGAGAATGGAGCAGATAGTGGGTTGAAGAGGGGAGTGGAGAGATAGAGGAGTAAGGGGGAAACAAACGGGTGTGCTAACAAATAGAGAGAGAGGCCTATACTAAAACAGATAAAAACAATAGACCACAGCTACAGTCGAACCAACTCTCATACAAACAAAAATAAAACATATAGTGATGCTAACATACTAGCTATCCAACCACCTTATTAGTGTGTTGTTCCTTTATACAAAGACATGGTTTACAGACTGAAGATAAGAGAAGAAAAGGAAAAGGAAAAGAGAAAAAAGTGAACAATACAGTAGGAATAGAATTAAGTCATTAAACTAATAGAATCAATGAAGCACACTCTGAAACATTTCGTTTAAGTCCAATGTCCTTTCAGTTCTGATTTCTAAGTTTCTTTTCAAGCTGGTAAATTAGTTTGCAGTTAGGGTCAGTTCCCCTGATCTGCTGTGAAGGACAGTTCAGATTACCCTCCATTCAGCAATCTGGTCTATGTCTTTATCAAGCTTGTTTGA
>NW_007079461.1:0-695 GCF_000164805.1 Carlito syrichta | reverse complement strand
GGGCAACTTGGTGAGACATCCTCTCTACAGTAAATCAAAAAATCAGTCAAGGCATGGTAGGGCGTGCCTGTAGTTACAGCTCCTTGGAAGGCTGAGGTGGAAGGATCACCGGAGCCCAGCAGGTCGAGGCTGCGGAGGCTGGGAGTGGCCACTGCACTCCAGTCTAGGCGACAGAGTGAGACTCCAACTCAAAAAAAATTAAAAATAAAAGAAACAAGAAGCCTACCACTCCAAACATCCTGTTTATATGATGAATGCCTCAAGGCCTGCACTTGACTGCAAATTTTATGCTCTAGAACTCTTCAAACTGTGAGGAAACTGAGACTCTGGCCCTCTACTTCCTGTGCTGAGACCTCTTGGAGGTTGTTGGTTCAGTCTTGGTCCCTCATTCACCAGAATTTCCCCAAATCTCTGCATCTGGCTCTGGCTTCTGCCAGTTCTGTTCAGCCCTTGCTTCCTCAATGGCTAAGACTTGCATAGATATTTCCGACTTGGATGTTCATGAAACTATTTTCTCATGATGGCGCTGTTGCTCAAGACGAAATTAGCTGGCCTGTCTTCTCCCACCCATAAACTTGGTAAAAAAGTGCCATAACAAGGCATAACAAGCACTGTGGCTACGTTGCATTTTGCTCAATTTCTGATAACTTCCTCCACTGTTAGCATTCTTTAGTCTTCCTTTCGATGTCAAACTC
>NW_007079460.1:0-1417 GCF_000164805.1 Carlito syrichta | reverse complement strand
CCTGCAAAGCACAATAAAAATGAAAAGATGTCCATATATATTTTTTGATTTGTCTTTAGTATCTCTTTTATATTAGTAATATGAACTGTGAATTTTCAGTGTTCCTATAAATTGGATAGGAATAATCCCATTACAATTCTAAAGGCCAGTTTATTAAATCTTAAACTTTTAAGATATTTTAACCACTATGTTCAGATCATGCAACTCTCTTGTTTTCTTATTTTCTCTCATCGTTATTGTCTAACTCGATAGTTCCTTGAATTAACCATTGTATTCTAATTTCACAGCCTTTTCCTATTTTCTTTCTGTATTGGCATAGGCCAATAAGCCAATTACCTCAATCTCTAAGTGAATCATCATTCATGCCAGACATTCAGGCAGCTGAAATATAATTATGGCCCCACTCAGGGGATTTTCAGTCAAACGTCAGATGAATTCTTAGGGCTAACTCACCATATAAATAATGGAATAAATCTAGCATAACACACACCAAAACACATTAGAGGATACATTTAAGGAGGGCATGAATTATTGATTTCTGTTGATCCGGGGCAACAAGAAAAAAAGGACTCACCCATAGCCTGTTCTCAATTTTTGTTTGCATGAATAAATATATTTCCTCAACTCCCACTGCCTTAGTGGGCTTCCCTCTGTAAAATCCTTCAGTGATTCCCCATTCTAATCTTTAACTTAACCTGACCTGTGCACTTATTTTTCATTTTTTTTGAGGTGGAGTCTCACTCTGTTGCCCAGACTGGAGTGCAGTGGCCGCTTCCGGCCACCGCAGCCTCGGCCTGCTGGGCTCTGGCGATCCTTCCACCTCAGCCTTCCGAGTAGCCGGAATTACAGGCATGCGCTACCACGCCTGGCTGATTTTTTTTATTTATTGTAGAGAAGAGGTCTCGCTGCCCAGGCGGGTCTCGAATCCGCAGGCTCAGGCAATTCACTCACCTCAGCCTCCCAAAGGTGCGGGATTACAGGCTGAGCCACCGAGCCCGGCACCTGTGCACTTATTAAATCCCCAGTCTCACGCGTCATTGTGCTCACTTCTCTAATGATACTTGAGTGTTATTGACTAAATTGCAATTCTCTGAATCTACCCTGCTTGCTCCCATTGCTACTTTTTGCTAAACTGTTTGCTCTACCTGAGCTAACCTTGGTGTTCATTTTTGACTGCTTAACTCTTTTTCCTTTTCCAAACTCAGCATACAAACTAGCAGTTCTGTGATGACATCCCTCAACCATACCCCTCTGGTCTAAATGTCTCTTCTCTGTTCATCATATGCTATGCGTCTTCTGTCATAGCATTTGTACCAACATCTCAGGCACACCTGCTTTCTTCTCTGCTTTTCTTCGAATGTGTACACACTTCAAAGTTAGAAACCTCAATGACAGAAACATCTCAAACAAAAGAACT
>NW_007079459.1:0-808 GCF_000164805.1 Carlito syrichta | reverse complement strand
TTTTGTATACTACAGCAACTGCCTTTAAATTATAACTGCTTTCTCTTTCAAGCCTATATGTTTTATTTATGCACTTAAAAAGACAATTCTAAGAAAAGGTTTATAGGCTTCATTGGAGTGCACTTAAAATTTAGAAACTCCTATTCTAATAAGATTACACCCAAGTGACCAATCCTTCTCTTTCTCTGTCTTTTCTTTCCCTTAAGAGATCTTGGCTCAGAGATTTTTGCTTCAGTTTAATAAGAACTGGAAAATATTAGTTGCATTGGATGATTCTTTTTTCTTGCTCTTCTGTCTCTTTCAGATTTTATTTATGGGATAGATCAGATCTACTTGAATCACAAAGGTCTCAAAACTCAGATTTGGAACCTAGGAATAAATGAGCAGTCTTAGGGTTGACTTAAGCTTGAGGCTATCTATATCCGCAACCTAAATATGTCTCAGTTTTATTCACTAACTTTCCTATTTAATTCTGTCTTAATTTGTGTTTAGAGATTAGGAACCAAATTCTCTGTTGCACAAAGAGCTCTAACTTGTCCTCTTTTAAGCATATATCTCCCTTAGGAATCTTGGAGTAAGTGGTTTGCTGCTTGAAGTGTAAGTGTAAAGCAATGATATTTTATTTGTAAAACAAGGGAAGGGAAGCAGTAACCTGTGTTCCTCCTTTAGAGTGTCTCTTTGACAATAATTTGTGTACCTTTTGCTTATATAGTGCAAGGTTAGCAGCCTTCTGGTGGTTGGAACTGTAATCGCATACTTCTAAAATTAACTCAAGTTTCTCACACAAGGCATACCAGAGACAAGATGC
>NW_007079458.1:0-548 GCF_000164805.1 Carlito syrichta | reverse complement strand
TTATCTGGTAAGGGGGGGCTGGCGTCTCCAGCTGGGTCACCTGCCCCCAGTCTCCAGTCTTTCTCTTTTGTCTTTGGAGGAGGGGCCGGTGCCAAAGGCCACGGTGCCTGATCCCAACCTCCAGCCTTCTCACCCCTCTCCCCTCACTGCTTGATAACTCTCTGGTGGCAGCTGCAACAAGTCACCACCCCCACATGTACATAAAAAACCCATTCAAGTTTCCACATGGCTTAATAGGTCTCTTCTCAAGGGGGTGACTGGGACAAAAGGATGTTAAAGAACTTCTTCTTTGTTGTTTTCTTATGACAAATTTCTCTCAAGTTATATCTAAACTGGGACTATATCAACCTTCTTCCCAGACAAAAGTAAAGGGATCATGTAAATAAATCCTGTTAGCTAAGTACAAAAAGGTGCTAATAAAACAGGCTAACTAGGACAGAATAAAAGAGGTTTTTCAAAAACCAGATGGAGATCCAGCAATGTTTGTAAGTCGCCTTTCTAAGACATTGCAGCAGTTTACAAATATTAATTTAAACTCTGTAAAAAAA
>NW_007079457.1:0-1299 GCF_000164805.1 Carlito syrichta | reverse complement strand
CAAAACATTGAAGTAAGAGCATGCTTATAAATATAAAAACAGGAAATTGACTTTTTATACAACAAAAATGCGAATTGATAGTCTTTACATAGTCAGGATTGTGTTTGATATGTGGCTCAGCCTGTAATCCCGTGCCTTTGGGAGGCTGAGGTGAGTGGATTGCCTGAGCCCGCGGGTTCGAGACCCGCCTGGGCAGGCGAGACCTCATCTCTACAATAAAAATCAAAAAAATCAGCCGGGCGTGGTAGCACGAGCCTGTAATTCCGGCTACTCGGAAGGCTGAGGTGAAGGATCGCCGGAGGGCGACAGAGTGAGACTCCAACTCAAAAAAAAAAGCTCACACTTGATATGGAAGTGAAAACCTGTCAAACTGTTTATAATATGTTAATGTGAACTTAGAATAAATATAATAGGGTATCCGATGTCCCCTTTCTAGTGTAAGAAATAATAGAGCCATGAAAAATATACATATGTGTGTGTCAAAAATTTTGCTTTTATGTGGTTTTTATGCATCTTGAATAATAACTCTGCCTAGAAATAACTGCATTTCATGTTTGATATATTTCTATGCTCATGGATTTTCTTTTGAAGTCAGTCAGCCACAGTAAAATTTAAAATTTCAGTGTTTGTAATTTGATATAGGAATAAATGTAAATAACGTTGGCTCAAAATATGGATGTTAACTAAAAGAAAAGAGATAGGAGCCGGGCTCCGTGGCTCAGCCTATAATCTCGCGCTGGGAGGCCGAGGTGAGTGGATTGCCTGAGCCCGTGGGTTCGAGAACCACCTGGGCAACTTGGCAAGATCTCATCTCTACAATAAATCAAAACTTAGCCGGGCGTGGTAGCGCCTGTCGTTCCAGCTACTCGGAAGGCTGAGGTGGAAGGAGCGCCGGAGCCCAGCAGGTCCAGGCTGCGGTGGTTGGGAGCAGCCACTGCACTCCAGTCTGGGCGACAGAGCGAGACTCCAACTCAAAAAGAAAGAAAGAAAGAAAAGAGATCGGCACCGCCTTTCTGACTGATTACTCTAGTCTCAGACAGTAATCTAGAACAAGAAACACGACGTATCTATCTACTGTAAGCAACTAGGAAACCCAACAAAACATATGTAACAAAAGTTGCTACATATTGGAGACAAATATCAAATCACTACTGTCACAAAGAGAAAGAAAAACAATGAGGTGAGCTCTAAAATTACGTCAGCTTCCTGCCTGCAGTTTTCAGGTCACCACACAGAGTAAAACAAACAAACAAGCAAGCCTAACTTACATTATTGTAAGATTAAGAAAAAATACATCAG
>NW_007079456.1:0-773 GCF_000164805.1 Carlito syrichta | reverse complement strand
TTAAAATAAAAATATGTCTAATGTAACTGTAAATGATTTACACATTTCTAAAATATCTACATATGTTTTATATTTCTCTAACCCCACTTCGGTGATGATCTTTATTTTTTTCACTAGAAATTTTTTTTAGTCATTCATAGACACGTAGAAACTGTAAGTTTCAATTTACTGGAAATTAAAAGGAAGCTCTTTCATGGAGGGCGTATGTAAAAAAATACACAGAAAATCATTAGTCCTGCACAGCACAGAATACTGACAAAGGAAGATATGAGGATTTAAAATTGGATCTAGCTCAATTTTAGAATGTGGGAAAAAGAGAAAATAACATAAACAATTTATGACATTTCTATTATGTTTTGGCAACACACATGGTACTCTATATACATTAGCTCACAGAATCCCAATATATTAGCCATGGTCATGCCCACTTTACAAAGAAAATTGAAATTTTTGAAGGAAAATTATTTTCTCAAGCACAGCTACTAAGTAGTAGATTCTAATTCCAGTCTATCTGATACACAAAACCACTTTCTGCAATGCTATTATTATGTCTCTTGGGAAAGAAAATCTGGTGGTGAAAGCTAGTTGAAGAACCAGGGTGCAAGTCTCAGACTAAGAGGCTGGTGATGTAACTTAAATGACAGGAAAGCCTTGAGGACCAAAGTTCCCCTCTGGACTTAGAGAAGATGATTCAGAAGCAGACCCTGGGTGCGCTGGGGCTTGACCTGATGGATGCTTCTGGAAACTGACCTTACCTTCACTTTCTTATACTG
>NW_007079455.1:0-619 GCF_000164805.1 Carlito syrichta | reverse complement strand
TAAAAAAATACACACACACACACACACACACACACACACACACACACACACACACATTTTCTTAATCCAATCATCTGTTGATGGACACAGGTTGATTCCACATCTTTGATAAACAGTGCTTTGATAAACAGATGAGCACAGGTGTCTGTTTTATATGATTTCTTTTCTTTGGGGTAGACGCCCAATAGAGAAATTGCTGGATCAATGGTAGCTCTATTTTTAATTCTTTGAGAACTCTCCTTACTGTGTCACAAAGGTTGTACTGATCTACATTCCCACCCACAGTGTATAAGCAGTCCCTTTTCTCTGCATCCTCACCAATCTTGCAGTTTTTAACTACTGGGTCATTAAATATTCCTTGAGTACAGTGAGGAAAGTTGGGCAGAGGGGAACACACCAACAGCTACCTGGTGGCAAAAAACCTGCTGACAATCCCATGTCTACCTGATCCTGTGTCTTAAAATCGTCTCACCCACTACCCCTTGCCTACCTTCTCTTATGAGAACAGATATGCCTGAGACCCTATAATTTGTCCCCGTTTAGAGCACAACCTCTTTTTCCATGAAAATACTTGAGTCTGTTCTCACATGTTTCTTTAATTGTCCAGGCACTCGGTTTC
>NW_007079454.1:0-3768 GCF_000164805.1 Carlito syrichta | reverse complement strand
TTGTTTTCTCACTAGGTTGCCCAGGCTGATTTCAAACTGCCCAACTCAGGCCATCCTCTCAGCAGGGGACTCCAAAACTGTTAGCGATCACAGGCTTTCCATTTGGTCGACATCCTGATCTTCCTCCCTGGTCTTGAATTCTGGTCCAGATGAGATCCTCTCGCTTAAGGCCTGTCCTCACCCAAGGTTTTCTGGGTTTTGCTTGGGATCGTAGTAGGGGCTTGCTATGGTGTCCATCTGGGTCTTGAGCTTGTGGGTTCTGGCCATGTTCCCGTCTCAGCCACCACGGGTGCCAAAGGTTTGAGAGTAATGCACTCTCTTTCCCCTAGGTGGCCCCTGGGAGGAACAAGCATGTACACCCTGGGGAAAAAGACAGATGGAGGGGTGGGTGGCCTGGCTGAGACACGCACCTGTGCCAAGCGCTCCCCTCAGAGAGGCCTCGCTGTCAACTCTCTTTTACCTCTCCAGGGTCCTGGGTCATTGGAAGGAAGTGGGCCTTGCCATGGGGCCAGAGAGGGGTGTGGAGGTCAGATGTGGGGGCTCATGCTTGTCATCCCAGTGCTCTGGGAGGCCAAGGCAAGATGATGACCTCAGTCCCCATGTTTGAGAAAAGCCCAGCTACCCTAGCGAGACATCATCGCTGTAAGAAGGCAAAAAAATGAGCCGAGTGTGGTGGCACTCATCTGTCATTCCAGTCACTCGGGAGGCCATGACTGAAGTACTGCCAGAGCCCAGACAGTGGAGGCCACAGTGGCTGAGAGCGGGCCCCTGCACTCCGGTCTGGGCGAGAGAGCAAGACTCAGACTCAGAATAATAATATAAACAACCAGCCCCACCACAACCACAGGCCGGGCTCAGGGGCTCAGCCTGGCATCCTGCCACTTTGGAGGCCCAGAAGAGTGGAGGACCTGAGCCTGCAGGTTCAACACCATCCTGGGATATGGGGTGAGACCTCATCTTGGTTCATCAAAAATAAATCAAAAGATTAGCCAGGCGTGGCAATGCAGGCCTGTGGTTCCAGCCACTCGGGGAGCCGAGGCAGGAGGATCGCCTTAGCCAGGCAGGTGGAGTCCACGGTGGCCGTGAATGTGCCGCTGCCCTCCAGCCTGGGTGACAGTCAGGATTCCGACTCCAAATAATAATGATCACCAGCACCACCACCACCACCAACCCAGCCACCCAGGATGAGGAGTCACCCTGAGGGCTAGGAGAGGAAAAAGCAATTTCTGGCCTGTCATTCGTGGGAGGTTTCAAAGGTGGCCACTGGACACATCTGTCTCTTGGTTTTGGCCATGTTTCCCAGGAGGCCTTCCTCCACCCTCCACACTCTTGCCCCACAACCAAGACTTGTGTGAGCTCACGGAACAGATGATCCTGAGCTAGGGCAGCCATCGAGCACAGAGTGGTCAAGGTGGTCCAGCAGAGCAGCTGCCAGCCCAGGTTCTGGTCACCCTGCCTGCCATCTTTGGGTGGGGGGAGGGCTCCTTCCTCTCCCGATCACTCCATCATCACCCGCCCAAGTGGACCTTTCCCTGGGGAACCATGGACGCCCAACATGACACATGTGGTAGGTGTCTTTTATTTGGCCAGAGTCCCCGTCAGCCAGGCTTGGGCACAGTGGCTCAATCTTGACTCCAGGGTCCTTAATTTACGGGGCTCAGGCTCTCCGCCCACCACGGTCCCCGAGTAGCCAGAAATAGGGAGGCCAAAATGCCTGACTCCATTTTGGGGACCACTCACCAAGAAGAGGTCTGACCACATCGCCCAGGATGGTCTCTGATCCCTGGGCACAGGCAGCCTCCTGCCTCTACTTCCCAGGGCAAAGAGCTGATGGCTGCCAGCCATGGCGCCTGGCCTGGACTTGCACATTCTTTCGGCGGGGGTGTTGCAAAGGAATGCCCCTGGGTGGAGGCCACCACATCCCGTGTAGTCGGGACCAAGGGCACCACCACTTGTGACTCCAGTGTTTGTGTTCTGGGCATTGACAAGTTCTTGCTACATGGTCTAGGTTAGTCTCGCACTCCCAGGCTTCAGTATTCACCTGCCTTGGTCTACAAAGCCACAGACTGATTGTCTGCTGATCCACCATCTTATAGGAACTATAGACCCAGGGTTGGGGCCTCCTTCCCAATTGATTTCTGTCTGTTCAGGATGATCCCCACGCCATACACAAATGGATGCTCTTCTTTTTTTTCCTTTTTCCTTTTTTTCTTTTAGTTGGATTCTCACTTCGATGCCCAGGCTGGAGGATGGAGGTTCACTCCTGGCCACCACAGCCTCAGTCCACTGGGCTCTGGAAAGCCTTTCCACAGCCTTCTGAGGAGCTGAAACGACAGGCATGTGCCAGCACACCTGGCTCCTTTCGGATGAAGGGTAGAGACGAGGTCGTTCTGAGGAGCCCAGGTGGGTTATGGCCTGCGGGCATGACTGGCCTCATCCCAAAGTGCTGGGATGACGAGGCTGAGCCCCTGAGTCCAGCCTCCATCCTTTGTCAAAAATGAACCAGAAGGCCTGGTGCGGTGGCCCATGCCTGGAATCTCAGTGCTCTGTGAGCCCAAGACAGGAGGATGCCTGGAGCCCAGGATCCCAAGACCAGCCCGGGTCATGCAGGGATACCCCATCTCTGCAACCATCCAAACAGGGGGTCTGGTGTCAAGGTGCCCGTTGTGCCAACAACTCTGGAGTCTGAGGCAGGAGAATCGCTGGATCCCGTAATTTCGAGGCTGGCATTGAACAATTGTCATGTTGCTGGGCCCCAGCCAGGTTCACAGAGCCAGACCCTGTCTCCAAAAACATCAGAATCATACACAGATTCTCAACTGCACATGATGTGTTCCCAGGACGACTGACTTTAGAGTCAGGAAAAATAGGAATAGGGGAAGAAAATTCCCCGGGTGAGGGATGTGTCCCTGGCATTTCTTGGCAGAAGGTCCTCGTTGCTGAATCAGAGGGTCAGCCTGCCTGGGGCATGTTTCTCACCTCAGAGTGAGAGCCAGCAGGAACCAGGCCAGGGAGCCAGGGAACTCCCACCCCAAAGTGGGAGAAGCCATTGGGGGAGTTGGGGCTGGATGTTGCCAAGCTTGGAGGAACCTAACATGTGGACTTGGCAGGGGAAAGCACTGAGGGCTTTCTTTCTAACTTTCTTTCTTTCCTTCCTTCCTTCCTTCCCTTCCTTCCTTCCTTCCTTCCTTCCTTCCTTCCTCCCTCCCTCTCTTTCTTTCTTTCTTTCTTTCTTTCTTTCTTTCTTTCTTTCTTTCTTTCTTTCTTTCCTTCTTTCTTTCTTTTCGTTCTTCACAAGATTGCCCAACCTGCTCTCAAACCTTCCAACTCAGGCCACCCTCTCAGCCTTGGTCTCCCAAACGGCTGCGATCACAGGCTTTCAATTTGGTCGACATCCTGGTCTTCCTCCCCGAGTGCCAAGGAGACAGGCGAGAGTCACCCAGCCGTCCCCCTCCATGAAAGTTTGAGAGTCACGCCCTCTCTTTGCATGTGTTGGCCCTTGGAAGAGCAAGTGGGTCCACCCTGGGAAAAGAGGGGGGCAAAGGTCTGGGTGTCCTGGCAGAGACACGTCCCTGCTCCTGGCTCTGCCATGGTGTGGACTCAGCAGGTGACTCTGGCTCCCCTCTCAGTGGTCCTGAGTCATCTGAAGGGAGCGGGCCTCACAGTGGGGTCCCGGGAGGGGTGAGAAGGCTGTGTGTGGGGGTTCATGCCTGTCACCCCAGCCTTGGGAGGCAGAGGCAAGAGGATGGCCAGAGCCACCACATACGA
>NW_007079453.1:0-787 GCF_000164805.1 Carlito syrichta | reverse complement strand
AGATTCAGCTATGAAAGTGGTCTCATTTTCCTCAAAGAGGTATGTAACGCTTGTGCTTGGTGGGCTTGCTTAGCTCATGTAGAAAGGAATGGTGGTATCATCTACCTGTGTTTTCAGGAATGCAATGATTATTAACAGGCTGCCATTTTCAAACAGTATTAGCACATCTTTTTTCCCCCTTATTTTTCTTTCTGCCCAGTGTCAGTTGCAGAAATTTCAGCCTTTTGCCTCCTCCCCTCCCCACAGCCTTCTGCAGTTGTAGTCATTACTTTGAGCATTACCATTTAATATGGAGTCTACTGCCAAGCCAGATGCATTTTCATCAGTTTTATCGGCTTTTCTAAGGTTGTAGAGTCTCAGAGGATCCTACAATCACATGGATGTGTTTTCTGTCTTAATATTTGTAGACCACTATAAGAATAAAAATCAAAACTGTAACTCATATTGAGCTGGAGCTTTGACTTTAATCCTTTTGACTTTCATCTCAAGTCTTTACCTTGTTACTATAAATACAGTTTGAACCATTGTGAAAGACTTTCATGCTTCTTTGTAAAAAATGGGGATATGACAGGACTTTGTTTTACTGCACTAAAGGGTTTCTTTGTTACTGGCTTAACAGAGAACATACTGTTAATTATATATTTATTCTAGGTTAGTTATTTTATTGACATGCAAAAATGTTACTTTGAGAAGTGCTTTTAGATAGTTTCAGTTCTTTGTTCTACAAGGGAATGTTGTTTTTCAGATAATCATCCAGTGAATTAATTTGTTCCCTGAGTTTCCTTGA
>NW_007079452.1:0-823 GCF_000164805.1 Carlito syrichta | reverse complement strand
GGGTCACTCATCGCATATGCTAGGCCATTGGAACTATATTGTGACTGCTGGATTCAGTAGACGTTGTTCCCAGCAAACCTACCAACCTTGGCACAACCTGGAGGAAAATGCCAGGCCCTCGAGGCTGAAGTTGGCATAAGCCACATATTTTGTCCCCATAGTAAAAATGCAAAGTCTCTGAGAAGTCTTGCAGAAAAGGAACACACTTGAGTATAACCCAGTATTTCTCGTGCATGCATGCCAGAGACCAGTTCCAACTGGGTTCAGGGTACCCCAAAAGTGGAGACAGCATCGGCAATTGGGGAGAAGAAGAAAGAAAGAGAGAGAGAGAAAGAAAGAGACTGGATGCCAGTCTAGTGAAGAAGCGATGTGTGTTACTGGAAATTACAACGGGTCTTTTATACACAAAGTCAGATGTGAGAAGGGCGTCTCCCACCCACCAGAAACCTTAATCCATGAAAACTTAATCAATTATTGCCTTTAAACTCTTTTCATATGATAATATTAAAATCCCATAACAAAGGATAACCTAATCCGTGACTGACACATTCTATAAACCTTTCTCATCCTAAGTTGATTGATTTATGCCAAGTTAAACAATTCTATAGAAGCTTAAGTATTTACTTTACAAATGAAAGTGGCCCATCCCAGAATGTTTGGAATGTGGCCCCGTCCAAAGTTCACAGTGGGCTACCTGCAAGTAACCCAGTCGCATTGTTTCAACAAAATGGCTGTCTTCTAAAACTATATTCCACAATTTACACCTTCAATAAATCCTTAGATCATGACCCAGAAGCGTGTGACCAATGCTAAGGCTCTTAGA
>NW_007079451.1:0-392 GCF_000164805.1 Carlito syrichta | reverse complement strand
CTGCTGGAGAGGGTGTGGTGAAAAGGGAACACTTTTACACTGTTGGTGGGAGTGTAAACTAGTGCAACCTCTGTGGAAAGCAGTGTGGTTATTCCTAAAAGCTCTAAAAATCGACCTTCCATATGACCCCGCAATCCCGCTTCTGGGAATATACCCTGAAGAACTCAAATCACTCTATAAAAAAGATACCTGCACATGTATGTTTACTGCAGTGTTGTTCACAATAGCAAGAACCTGGAAACAACCATGCTGCCCATCAAAAGAGGACTGGATTAAAAAAATATGGTACATATACATGATGGAATACTATGCAGCCATAAAAAAGAACAAAATCATGAATTTCGCAGCAACCTGGATGGAACTAGAGTCTATAATACTGAGTGACCTCTCAC
>NW_007079450.1:0-1336 GCF_000164805.1 Carlito syrichta | reverse complement strand
TCATAATTTTATATTTTTTCTGGTCAGTGTCTATAGCATGGCCTAATTTGTAGTCAATAATATATAATGTATAGAAAATGACAATGATTATGCAATATGTTATAATACAAGTAAAGGAATATTCACTATGCTCTACAGCACAGATCTATTATAATCTTTTTATGTTTGCAAAATATAAATAAAATAATGACTAACCCAGGGCGACTTTACTAATTCTCCTAATATTTCTCTCTAGAAGCTTTCCCTATTCTTCCTGTTTTAGTGTCATCTTATTGGCTGGTAGAGAAAAAGACTGTATTAATCTTTATGACTCTTAATAATCAGAAGAAGATAAAAGCAAGCCATTACTTTGAACAGTACTCTGATTTTTGCTGTTTGACATACACCTGTACCCTTTGTCAAACTGGCTGGTTGTTTCTCTAAACAGCCTATATCCATTATAATGTATTAAATATAAGAATTCATCTGTTTCTGATTTCAACTTATGTGGCACAAAAATCTATATCTTAATAGCATGTTTGTAGAACATATGAATTATATTACATAATTCTATAATCTTTTAAGTGTGGGAAACACATAGATTTTTAAAAGTCCCTTTCTATAGGAGCCGAAGCTTTAGAAGGTTTGGGGAATATTATTCTTTTTCTCACAAACTTATTTGACCATGAAAAAGTCTTATTCCATGTAATATTTCATAGGACCGGTGTCCCTAATAACACATTTTGCAGAAGGTCAAACTGATGATTCTAAAATGTGCTGCCTTTTTGGCAATAATTCTAATGTTTATGTAATTGATAGTAATTTAGTATAATTTTGCAGAACTAAATAACTGTGTTTTCATGTATACCTACAAAGCCTTTTTTGGAGATTGAAATTTTCAAGCTTAGCTTTCTTATAAAATGCCATTATTCTTGACTTCCTCTCCCTGACCCTCAGGGCCCAGTTCAATGTTAATTTGTTGTATATATTCTATGTGGCTTATCAACTTCTATCTTCTTTGCCTCTGTCACTGTCACAATGCAGACTTCCAACAGTTTTTGCATAGATTCCTCCATCAGGCCCAGTTCCACTTGTCACCACAAGTTCACAGCAGTGCTAACAAGTTTTCTGACATGGAAGTCTTATCATGCTTTTCCTCTCTTTCTAGGACAGTGTCTGTACACAGTAGGTTCACTACAATTGTCTATGGGATGATTAAATCAACTGTGCTTGCAAGACTAGGCTACTAAATATGGTTCCAGCCGGGCTCGGTGGCTCAGCCTGTAATCCCGCGCCTTTGGGAGGCTGAGGTGAGTGGATTGCCTGAGCCCGCAGGTTCAAGACCCGCCTGGGCAGG
>NW_007079449.1:0-687 GCF_000164805.1 Carlito syrichta | reverse complement strand
CGGACGCACTAAGCCTGGTGTTTGATGATGTCCGGGTGTCCTCTGCACTCAGGGAGAAGAAGATTTGCTGAGTGTGTGACAAACATAGAGAGGCAGGCCGTGAATATATGCTAAAAGATTCTTTCGCTCAAATTCTGACAGACGATGGTCTTAGTTGCACATCTTCACAGGAATAGGTAATGTGGAATGGTGACACAAAAAGGAGAGTGGGCTCCAGTCATATTGAGCAGAGACAAAAAGAAAGTAGATACGATATCCACTTGTCAATTCATCAACACACTTGAAAGGTCAAGCCGTGAATCCTCACTGAATAAAAGCAGCAGGGTACACACAAACATCCCAAATATTACACAGGTAACCAAATTATTACACGGTAGACCTCTTGAGATATAGGAGGACACGGATCCCTTATGTACCACTCCGAACCCTGGGTGAGCTGTGTTCTTTGGCTCGTGATCCATGGGTATCTCCAAGTGTGCCAGAAAAAAAGATGTCCAACTGATATGTATTATCTCGTCAGGATGTACTCGGAAGAAAGGTCTGTGGGAAGAGGCCTCCCAGTGGAAATTTCCGTTTCCATTTGGACACACCGTTTTTAACTCCTCTTCTGCCAGAAACTGGCCTGGAAATAAGCTGCTATCTCTTAAACAAAGGGTTGTAACAAGGTGGATGGCCACTGATCCTCTG
>NW_007079448.1:0-507 GCF_000164805.1 Carlito syrichta | reverse complement strand
TACAGGCCAATATCCTTGATGAACATAGATGCTAAAATTCTCAACAAGATCCTAGCGGACCAGATTCAACAACACATCTCAAAAATCATCCATCATGACCAAGTGGGCATCATCCCTGAGATGCAAGGCTGGTTCAACATTCGTAAAACAGTAAATATAATTAAATACATCAACAGATGACAAAACAAAAACCACATGATTATATCATTAGATGCAGAAAAAGCTTTTGATAAAATCCAGCACCGCTTCTTCTTTTTTTTTTTTTTTTGAGTTGGAGTCTCACTCGGTCGCCAAGACTGGAGTGCAGTGGCCACTCCTGGCCACCCCAGCCTCGACCCAGCACCACTTCTTGATAAAAACCCTCAAACAGCTAGGCATACGGGGGACATACCTCAAAATAGTAAAAGCCATCTACGAGAAACCCACAGCCAGCGTACTCCTAAATGGACAAAAATTGGAACAGTTTCCCCTGAAAACTAGAACAAGACAAGGATGCCCACTCTCACC
>NW_007079447.1:0-684 GCF_000164805.1 Carlito syrichta | reverse complement strand
TTATGAGCTATTCCACTGTGCTGCAAAAAATTTTAAAGGAGGAATTCATTTTCTCCTAAAGATCTGCTTACTTTTTTTTTTTTTGAGTTGAAGTCTCACTGTGTTGCCCAGGCTGGAGGGCAGTGGCACACTCCTGGCCACCACATCCTTGACCTGCTGGTCTCTGGCGATCCTTCTGCCTCAGTCTTCCGAGTAGCTGGAACTACAGGCGCACGCTACCACGCCCGGCTAATTTTTTGTGATTTATTGTAGAGATGAGGTCTCGCCAAGTTGCCCGGGTGAGTCTCGAACCCATGGACTCAGGCATTCACTCACCTCAGCCTCTCAAAGTGCGGGATTATGGGCTGAGCCACCGAGCCTGGCTACTTTTTATTTCTTACTGAATGAATATGGAAGTGCTGTCTGAAATTTTTCCTGGAGGAATTTAGAAGTTAAACTTGTAACAGTTCAGAGGGTAGAAAGCAGACTCTGACCTAAATGAGGAAGACCAAGGAAATCACACAGGTGACACCACGGATGTGGAAGAGGGTGTCCTTCAACACCCAGACCCTTGGTGGTTGCAGAAAGCCAACAAGCATGAAGCAGGTCTCTGAAATGGAAAAAATGGAAAGCGGATTTTTATTGTAAACTTTGCTTGAAGTAAGGAAATTGATTTGTTCAAAATAACTTTTTTGCTTTGTTTTG
>NW_007079446.1:0-981 GCF_000164805.1 Carlito syrichta | reverse complement strand
GAGGCTGAAGCAGTAGAATCACTTGAGACTAGGAGAGGGAAGCTGCAGTGAGCTATGATTACACCACTGCACTCCAGCCTGGGTGAAACAATGATACTTTGTCTCAGAAAAAAATATAAATAAACAAAAAGGGAAAATATCCTTTGATAAAAATTATTAAATTTTTGTCCCTTTTTAGAATACCTGACTTTTATCATAGATGTTGTTTTTGAAATTGTAACAACCAATAGTGGTTACATTATAACACAAATTTTATTACATTAATAATGGTTGCAGCCACATCTTCCAAAGAATCAGATCTGCATGAGTGCATCTTTAAAACTTATTTATAAATTTACTTCATACACTTTTCCCAAATAACTACCAACAGTAATGACCAGAGAGGATGTGAGATACTGGCTTAGGAGTGATGATACAGTTCTCAGCTCTGCACAAACCCAAAGATGATTTACTGCTAAATCCCTCAAAGGAAATTGTATGTGGGATGTGAGAAAGGGGAATGCTAAATGGCATATCTGTGTCTGAGTCTTCCAAGAATGTTTGAAATTTAGACCAGTGTACTATCATCCATGATTTCATATGTTTTCAACCACCTACATTATTAAAGATAAACACTTGCCTACTAGAAATCCCTTTAGAAAATCTATTGACAAACATACACCCACAAAACACCTCCTGAGTGTATGCATTCCAGGCTTTAAATGAGTGTGTGCACAAGAAGTCACATGTCCATGGGTTAAAATCTACTCAACTGGCTTGAGAGACAGCAACCTCATAAAAATGTCCTACTGAGTAGTGTCACACAAGGTTAGCAGGCTTTACAAGCTCAGCAGAACATCTCTGGGAAGTTCTGAAGATCTTCAGATCTACCAGCAGATTCCAAGAGTATTCTTAGAGAAAACTTCAGGTTTTGAAATGAGTCAAAGAAGAACTGACCCTGTCACCAGGCCACATAGAAATATCCCATGACCCAGCGGCCCT
>NW_007079445.1:0-818 GCF_000164805.1 Carlito syrichta | reverse complement strand
GGATTACATTCTCTTCTGAACCAATTACTGTTCTAAATTGGTTTTAGTTTCAACTATTCAGTTCCATCTACATCCTGTGTTTTTTTAATAATGATAGTCATTACATGTAGCTGTAATCTCGTATGATTTTACTCCCATGATGCATAGCATGGCGTCTGCTGCTCAGTAGGTACTCACCAAAATTTAACAAATGAGTGACTGAGTAAAATGAATGAACACATGAATGAGTAGAAGCAAAAATAAATGTACATCATAAATAATGATGGGTGCCATGGTTTGAATGTTTGTATCTCCTCCAATATTTATATTGAAACTGAATCCCCAAGGCAATAAAATTGAGGTGATTGAGTCATGAGGCTGGAGCTCTCATGGGTGCGAATAGCAACCTTATCAAAGAGTTTAAAGGAAACATCCTAGGCCCTTTCCAATCACCACCACAAGATGACACAGAAATCAAGGTGCCATCTTGCAATTAGTGAAAGTAGTCTCACCAGAAACTAAATCTGCTGAAACCTGGATCACAAACATCCCAACCTTCACAACTGTGAGAAATACATTTTTATTTTGTATAAGTTACCCAGATTTGGGTATTTTTTAATGGCAGCAGGAAAGTGTAAGAAATTGGTGAAAAGTGAAGGGTATTGTTATAACAAATAGCTAAAAATATAAAAGCTCCGGCGAGACCTCATCTCTACAATAAATCAAAAAATTAACTGGGCATGATAGAGCGTGCCTGTAGTTCCAGCTACTTGGAAGTCTGAGGCAGAAGGATCGCCGGAGCCCAGCAGGTCGAGGCTGCAGTGGCCGGGAGCGACCTG
>NW_007079444.1:0-1136 GCF_000164805.1 Carlito syrichta | reverse complement strand
GGGTGACAGAGTGGGAATCCAAATCAAAAAAAAAAAAAAAAAAAAGCACAAAATAATAAATACTTAGTAATAACACACAGCATTGTATAATGTTTTTGTTCTATTTATTTTAACAATGTAAAGTTCTAGCTCTACTTACTCAAGCACACAATGAGTCCTGTCATCTCCATCTAACATGCATGGGAAAGCCAGGGTGACAGACAGCCAACCACAGTATCCACAGCTAGCAAGTTGCTCTGCCACTGTCCCTCCATGTGGTCAATGCAGCTACCCTGTGTCTGACTCAATGACACCTTCCCCTAGGTCTAACCCATAATGAAAGCTTTCTTTGGGCAGGGAAGAAGGGGAAAGCTAGAAGGAGAGGCTAGGAACTGCCCCTTTCCCCAGCATAGGAGCACTCAGCCTTCCTCTTCTGACTCTAGGACAGCAGAGCTCCAACACTCTACAGAGCAGAGTGACTGGCTAACCCGACAAAGTTCCACCTGACCCGACAAAGTTCCACATGACCCATTTCCTGGGGGGCTACCTCCACCACCACCAGGAAAACAAAGCCCTGGAAGTGTTTTGTATTGAGTTTAAAAACACACTCCAAGCCGGGCTCGGTGGCTCAGCCTGTAATCCCACGCCTTGGGAGACTGAGGTGAGTGGATTGCCTGAGCCCGCGGGTTCGAGACCCACCTGGGCAACTTGGCGAGACCTCATCTCTACAATAAATCAAAAATCAGCTGGGCGTGGTAGTGTGCACCTGTAATTGTGGCTATTCGGAAGGCTGAGGCAGAAGGATCGCCAGAGCCCAGCAGGTCGAGGCTGCGGTGGCTGGGAGTGGCCACTGCACTCCAGTCTGGGCGACAAAGTAAGACTCCAACTCAAAAAAACAAATAAATAAAAAATAAAAACAAACAAACAAGCAAACAAAAAAACAACACACTCCACACATAGTATGTATAACAAGAACTCTCAGAGGCCCCTGCCAAATGCAAAAAATAAACATTCATTTGAAATAGTAATAAAAGACAATGATTATTCCTGAGCCTTCAGCTTCTGTTAAGGGTATGAATCCACCAAGTCACCTTTAAGTGGACTGACAGATCTGGTTGCTCAGTACAAATGTGCTTAACTTTATTCCATGTACAGCC
>NW_007079443.1:0-1028 GCF_000164805.1 Carlito syrichta | reverse complement strand
AAGGCGCGGGATTACAGGCTGAGCTACCGAGCCCAGATATGTGTGTTTCTAAACTAAAATGAATTCATTAGTATTTGGGGTCCCCTTAGCCACCTTCTCTAAGAGGAGACTTTGGCTTAGTGACTTGTGGTTATGTGTAAATGAGAAGCAGAATTATTGGGAAATAGATTCACAAAAGGAAAACCTTACAGTTGCAAAAATAGCATGCATCAATAACAGTCCACAGTTTTAATTTCTCCATTGTCACCAATAAACATTCACGGAGACTCCTAAGAGTGACTGGCCTGGATTTAACATCTTTGGTTAAATTTGCCTTTGACTTCTGTACCTGGATCCTCTAATTACCCAAAATGTTATCTGTTGATTTCCTGTTTTATTTTTTTTCTTAAATGCAGCAAAGCGTGTGGAATTTTTTTTAAATCTAATGAATTTTGACGAATCAATTACAGTTTATAAAAGTGGAACTTAGTAAATGATTCAGGCTCTGGAATTCATATAGGCGTGCTGACTTACGGCTGTTATCCCAGCAATTTGGCAGGCTAAGGAAGAGGATTACTTGAGCCCAGGAGTTCGAGACTAGCCTAGGCAACATAGTGAGCCCTCATCTGTACAAAAAAAGTGCAAAAAATAGCCAGGCATGGTGGCACACACCGGTAGTCTTGGTTGTTCAGGAAGCTGAGGTGGAAGGACCACCTGAGTCCAGGAAGTTGAGGCTGTGGTGAGCCATGGTTGTGCTACTGAGCTCCAGCCTGGATGACAGAGTGAGATCCTGACTCCAAAAACAAGCAAGCAAATAAAAAACACCTCAGGCCTTAGAATTGGACATAGCTGATTTCAAATACTGCTCTGCCACATAAAAACCAGAAATAGTTGCTTCTCTGAACCTAGTTACTTTATCTCTAAAAGGTAGATAATGAAGGTTTTCTCCATCATAGGTTCATGACAACTAATGAGATAATAAACACCATTAACACTGGCGTTTGGGTGTGTTCAGTCAGTGTTAGTTGTCTGTAACAACATTCTTCGTG
>NW_007079442.1:0-1870 GCF_000164805.1 Carlito syrichta | reverse complement strand
AAGGCACTCACATTTTAGTAGGGGACTAAAATATCTCCTAAATCGAGTTATATATACAAAGAATTACCAGTATTTTTGGCCACAAATGCAAATGGCCACAACCCCACTGGAGGCTCATTCAAGAGTCTGCCTTGTGTGAGCTCAAGAATCTGTGATTCTAACAAACACCCTGATCATTCTTGGGAGTTGGCAAATCTGTAAAACACTGGCTTGAGCCAAAGGATGCAAGTTGTTAATTGTTTGATTTCAGGCACATTGAGGTATGAATAAAGGAGACTTTTTAGGGACTGGAGGAGAAATAATTGCCCCTAAGTTATTTATTAACAACATAATTCAGCAAAGTCCTCTCACAGGCTTGGCAGTGTCCTGGTGCTAAAGATACTTAGTGGAACTGGGTATGAGATGAGTGCTGTATCTGACATAGGTACCCATATGGGAGAAGGATGTGTGCCTCTGCTTGGGGATTCAGGATTTTCACAGAGGACGTGGGCTGGGAAGTGGATCATTTGAGATGAGAAGAAGGCTGCTTGAAGGGTGGGCTCTTCCGAGAGGTGAGCAGGTATGAGGGCCAGCAGGAGGCAGGAAGGCAGGGGAGCACTGGGTTTTCCATGTGGCTGGTGGGAAGGGTCGATTGGAATGAGATGAGCAGCTTTATCACCAGGAAGACAGGTGATGGTGGATGAGGGCCTGTGTGTGTGTTCTGTGTGTGAGCAACAAGCAGCGAGGAAACAGGAAGAGAGAGAAGATCACAGTTGCTTCTGGAAAGATAAGCGATACAGCAGTGTGCAGTATGCAGAATGGGGAGGTGGAGGGGCAGTGGTGGGGAGGGTGTGTGTGTGGGAGGAGGGGGTTATGAATTAAGTGGCAATGGAGAAACAAGAGGAAGGGAGGTTGGGTTAGAGGGTTTGTAGTGGAGCCGGTGAGGTTCAGTCTGGTCCTGAGGGGTGGGGGTGAGGATCGGGTGTTGGGAGCCAGCCATGGAGGCCTTCCTGCTGACAAAGTCCAGGGGGCTGAAGACCCCAGGCCACCAAGTGAACCTGGGCAGCTGAGATTCTTGCCTTTACATTCCTTTCTTAAGGAGGCTTGTAATTCTGGTTAGGGATTGTGACTAAGGTGACTTGAGCCAGAGGCCTTTTGTTTTACAAACATTTGAAGCTCATTCTCCCTGGCAGGAAATAATTAACGCAGATTATAAACACCAGGTGTGAAGTTAGGGAAAGCTAGTCAGGCCAACTTGCAGCTAAGTAACCTTGAAAATGTTACTTTACCCCAGCTAGTTGCAAATTGCTGTGTGAAGGTCACAGGGTGTGACTTGTTAATCTAAGTGATAATGGTAGTGCTTAGAACTTGGTAGTGATTTATAATGTAATAGTTATAGGAATAAGTAAGTTATGTATGGAGATTAAGAAATGGTAATCATTAAAAAATGTTAGAAATTTTATAAAATTTATAGTTTAGGATGATAATGTTTTAAGATAAAAACAGGATGAACAAAGACACATTGCCTGTCCGGTCCATTCAATTGTAACTGATTGCCTTGGAAACAAAAAACATGTAGGGTATAAAAGGAGTGGGAAAAGACAATAAACTGGCATTTGTCCTGCTTGCAGCAGAGTCAGTGTCCAAGTTTTTTCTCCTGTGCCTATGCTGTCCCTCTTTCAGGAAACCCTGACCTGCTGGAGCTGGACTCTAGCAATCGGGAATCAGACACTAATTCTGAGAGGGACGGGTTACACTGAATGTGTCCTGAGGAGGTCAGTCCTGTTGTTCCCTAAAGGCATTTTAGGTATTTGGCATGAAATATGCTGAGCTGAACCCCATACTTGAGGGTGAAAATGCCCCCTCAACTTGAGAGTGGAAGTAGAAAAAG
>NW_007079441.1:0-510 GCF_000164805.1 Carlito syrichta | reverse complement strand
CTGTCTTTGGAATGCAAACAATGAAAACTCCCCAGAATGAAGGGTCTCAAACTGCAAATGTAGATATCAAAACAATAATGGAGAGATTAAAAAGAATTGAGGGGACACAAGAAGAAACTAGGAAGGAGCTGATATCTGAGATAATAGTAATAAAGAATACTGTGAATGAAATAAATAACAAATTGACAAGCATGGAAAGCAGAATTACCCAAGCAGAAGAAAGAATCTCAGAGCTTGAGGACCAAAATATAAAAATAACCCAAACTCTTAAAAACACAGAAAATAAGCTCCAAAAGACAGAACAAAACCTTCAAGAGATGAGTGACTACCTCAAGAGGCCTAACCTAAGAATAATCGGACTCCCTGAGGCAGAAAGAGAAACAGAGACCACATTGGAACAAACTTTCCATGAGATCATTCAAGAAAACTTCTCTTATCTAATCAGTGATACAAAAATTCAAACACAAGAGATTCAGAGAACCCCCGCAAGACAGCAAATGGGAAGACCAA
>NW_007079440.1:0-670 GCF_000164805.1 Carlito syrichta | reverse complement strand
CCACATTCCTGAGGGCCCAGCGTGTACTTTGGACTGGGGCTGCCGTCTTTTAGACTGGCTTCAGCTACAGTTAGTGTAGGGTTTTTCCTACTTATTGTAGAAATTGAATTTATTTTATTCATAGTAAGTATTGTAGAATAGGTCATGCTATGTCAGGGAATTATGTTAGTTCAAGCATGATCAATCATGATATTTTGAGGTTTAATAAGAATATAGTTAACTTTAGAAATATCATTGTCTCCATTTTCTACTATTGTGGTTTTGGCCTTAGTACATTTACAGTTGATATTTGGGTTTTATTTTTAGAAGCTTTATTGCTGATGATCAACTTTATATATTAGGATTAGGAATTAGAAACTTTTATAGAAATTAGGATAGATATATAGGATCTTAGAATAGACATTTTGTTAAGAGATTGTAATCAATTGTTCCAAGAAGTGGCCCACTGTGAACCTTGGACTGGGCCACATACTTTAGGAATTGGTTTAAGCTATAATTAAGAGCTTCTACAGCATTGTGTAAGTAGTATTAGCATACAATAGAAAGGTAATACAATTTAAGTTAGTCATCATGGGTGTTGTGTGCACATGAGCTTTAGAAGTTATTGATTATTAGAACAACATGATGTTAGTAGGGATTGTTGCATTGCTTTTAAGGAACATTAACTAGC
>NW_007079439.1:0-524 GCF_000164805.1 Carlito syrichta | reverse complement strand
CAACAAATTAACCTCTAGAGGGTATAATTTTTTCAAATTACAGAGAGGCGATTGTATCTTTCTTTTGTAAAATTTCACCAATGCTCTATTGAGTAAGATTTATTTTTGCCTCGTATTATTGATATGTGAGAAATATGAGAAAAAAAATCCTTTAGTGTGCACAATTGTATTTAAACACAAATAATGTCTTAGAATTTTTACACTTAGGATTTTCAAAAGAGTGAAAAGTCATTGGAATTTTGCCCTAAACTATCGTGTGCTTTATTAATTTAACAAACTTACTGGACATGCAGTATGTGACAGATAGTGATTTAGGTAATGGAGATACAGCAGTGAACAATAGAAAAAATTTGTGTTATCATAGAATCTGTCTTCCAGAGGAGGAAGACAGTTATCAAAGAAACTCCTAATATGTCATATTAAAACTCCTAATGACATATTGAAACACCTAATATGCCATACAGTAATAAGTACAAAGGAGAAAAAATATATATGAGGTTAGGGGGATACATGGTCAGGGAGGA
>NW_007079438.1:0-973 GCF_000164805.1 Carlito syrichta | reverse complement strand
CAGACCCCAGAATGGAGCAGCCTGTGCCCCCAACATGTCACCAATATTGGGTGAAGCGGGCCTCTGCCGCTGTTCATGGGACAAGCTTGGTAACAGAGGGGTTGCCGCTCTTAGAAGCTCAGTCCCTCCCCAGGACTCAAGCTTTGTTGATAGGTTCAGTCTGGATCCCCAGCTTCCTTTTCTCAGGGTGGGGTTCTCCATGGAGATATTTTGTTTCTCAGTACACGTGGGCCACTGGCCAACTTGCCACTCAACCTCACAGGTCAGTGTGGACCCTAGGGAAGGAAGGCATGCTTGAAGTCCTAATCCAGCTTACTCTTCTAAGGACAGAATGCATGTCTGTCAAATGTGTTTGCTGTTGTTTTCTGCACAGTAAAAATTTTCCCATCGAACATGGGAAAGCTGCCTAGAAAAAGATGGCACCCGCAGTAGCTTGTGATGTAGGGTGCATCTATATTAGATACAATGTAGAATTTGCAAGTCATGCTTATGAAAATTATGGAGCAACATGGAAACATGCTTATTATATACTTTTAAGTGGAGAAACCCAGATTCAAAATTATACATATATTATGATTACAGCTACGCTTACTTATGATTTTACTTGCAAAGGAATAATCAGATAACATAATGGCAGTGTTAGGGCAAGGATGATGAGTTACAGTAGAGAATAAATTTTTTCAAAAGTGTATTAACAATGTAATTAAGACTTAATATTTACCAAATTGCTACCAACTATTAAACATTGCAAAGGCTTCCTATTCTTTAAAACAGTCACCAAATCCCAGTAATAAAATTTTTGCACATCTGATTACCAAAAGAACCTGTAATAAGGTTTTTGTTTTTCATTTATCCTCTCAAATTTTCTCTCCCTCTCCCTCACTCCCTCTTTCTCTCCCTCTTTCTTTCACACACACACACCACAAATGATTTGTTAGATAAACTGGAAGGAAAGATAAAAAACAATTCACCT
>NW_007079437.1:0-762 GCF_000164805.1 Carlito syrichta | reverse complement strand
CCAATCTATATTCAAATATGTATTTCTTTAAATCTTGTTATTTGTCATAATGATATTTGATGCCAAAAATATCGTGTGTAGTAATATGTGTTTACAATCTTATGCTAAATTTAAAAAAAAAAAGGTAATATTGATAGAACCTTCTTTTCAGACCTGTATGTCATTTATACATTTCACTGGATAGTTTAGCTATTAAAACTATCCACCATAAACCAATGACTGACTATTTTACTTGGTAGTCCTCAGCTGGCAGAATATGGCCAGTAAATCAGACCCTGTTAAAGAATACATTCATTGTAAAAAAGAAAACGACAAAGGAATAAGTGAGTAGAGAAAAGTTAGCTGTGGCTGGAGAGGAGTTGGAAATGGGGAGAAGGAAGGTCAGCTGATAAAAGAGGATGGAACACTCCAGAAAGTAGAAGGACTTATTGTACTAACCTGGGGATGCTGAGAAGATGAATGAAATATGCACAATGTGCTTTGAACTCCCTGCTCAGGAAAGCAGATGCCAAGTAAAATGAAATTCTATTCATTGTGTTTCTTACCAGGCATACAAAAAGACCACTTAGTCATTTCAATCACTGAACAATGCTCTATTATCAAAATGAAACTATATCTGCATTCACCCAAAGTATTTGTACATATAGCAAAGCTATTTAAACCAATGGATATAATTTTAAGAGGGATTATTATATTAATTATTCCACACCTATGAGTGACAGTGGAATACTGAATACTGAATGAAGAAAAGACAGTTAACTG
>NW_007079436.1:0-622 GCF_000164805.1 Carlito syrichta | reverse complement strand
TATTTCTGCCTCTTCGATTTTGGTGAAGAGTTTTAAATGAAACTTATATTTGCTTTTCACCTGCTTGGACAAATTCAGCTGTGAAGCCATCAGGCCCTAGGCTCTTTTTTCCTCCCTCTCTCTTTTCTTCCTCTTTCTTTCTGCTTTGTTTTGTTTTGTTTTGTTTTTTGAGTTGGGCTCCCCCTCTGTTGCAGGCTGAAGGGCAGGGCACTGACCATCCTTCTGCTTTGGATCCTCTGCTTTATTTTACACAAAACTATTTGCTGAGTCAAAGATTGAGTGAATGATGAGCCTTCACTCTTCAAGGGAATGTTGGTGCCCGCTGATTACCTAAAGAGGTTACAATTATGAAAATGGCTTAGGTAATCCTATGATGGCAAGACACAGAGTGAAGTAAACACTAATGACGCCACTGGATGGAAATCAGGGGGAAAATCCAAATCGGTTTACTGAAAAGAACTAAAGAAGGCTTTTATTCTCAGTGAAGTGTTCTAATGCTTTCAAATATAACTTCCACATTACTTCCCATAATTTCAAAGAAGGCCAATCCTATCAAGCTTTCCCATTTTCCTTTCGTGCTGCTCCTCCCTATTTCCTCAACCACAATGGGTCGAAGGGCCCT
>NW_007079435.1:0-775 GCF_000164805.1 Carlito syrichta | reverse complement strand
CCATGCTTATAGTCTGTTGTTCATTTCCATCACAGTATTCTTTACTGCTGTCATTTCTGACAACAACTCCCTTCCTATTTTCCTCTTGTCTCTCCTCAATTTTTTTAATTCTCTCCATTAATGTCTTGATGTCTGGGTTTGTTGCATGTAGCCAGTCATTCTGGGGACTCTTCATTGTCTGTGTTCCAGAATCTGTTTTCTCATTGTCTGATCTCCCAGGGGTCTGTGTAAGACCTATATTCTTCTTTTGGTTTTTCTTCATTTGTGCGGTTTTTCCCCCCTCCTTACTTTTTCCCTTCCCTCCACGTCACCGTCTTCTTTAATTCTGTTATTCAGGGGTAAAGGGATTGGTTTTACTTCTGTTTGTTCAATCTCCTATTCTTTATGTACGTCCTCTTACTTTGTTCAATTCTGAAGTTGCACTGTAGGTTGGAGGTGGTCCTTTTTGCAGTTTTGAGATGTACTTAAGGGGAGAGCTGTGATTCAAAATCTGTCTGCAGGTCCTGGTATTCGCTGACAGGCGTGTGGATAATGTGGAACCCACTTCCCACTGCCCTGGAATCTTTCCAGGGCAGTGGGGCTGTAGGTTTACTCCCTTGAATCGCCAGCAGGTGTTGCTATCTCATCTGCTCGCCCCAGAGGGGGTGGGGCCGGACAGGAACAAGATGGCTGCCTGCCTCCGAGCAGGCAACAGGAGTCCCGCGCCGGGTGGGCAGGACAGTCTCCGTCGCAGGAGCGGTGGCAGCGATCCCAGCAGATCTTCCCTGAAGCGGTG
>NW_007079434.1:0-671 GCF_000164805.1 Carlito syrichta | reverse complement strand
TGCAATTTCCAAGCAAACAATTCGAATTCCATGATGCGTACCGTGCTTACATTAAGGTCACAGGTGCACAATTTCAATACAAATCGTTCAAAGTGTTTTCCATAATGTTCAATGAATCATTCATATTATACTCTTTGTTCTATACCCTGATTAATACAAAAAACTTTTCTAAGTTAACTCTAGGTTCAATCCAAGTTCACTGACTCCCAATATTTTTAACAATTAATATTATCAACTTAACACTATACTATAATCTATAAGTTTAGTTAAATGACTTAACTGTCAGTTATACTATTAACCTATTATGATTTAGCGTAATGCCTTATAACTCAGTTAAAACTTATTCTTAAACTACAAAACTTTACTATAATTCATATGTTTCATATGTCTAAACTTTAATTTTTATATGATTTAGTGATTGGACTTTAATACTATGCTATATCTTATTAAGCTAATACCTCATCATTAATTCTTTTATAAATCGTATAGTGATTATTATATTTGAATAATGTAGCAAAAGGAAACAAAACAGCAAGCATAGATTTACGCAACTATGAGTGTATATGTATATATTTTATCCTAACAAGTCTACTCTAAAAATCAAATAGTAGCTGTCACACTCTTGAACAAGGAAATGCAGGGCTGCCAAGATGGCAGCCATGGGCTGAAGG
>NW_007079433.1:0-1131 GCF_000164805.1 Carlito syrichta | reverse complement strand
TAAGTCATTTAACTAAACTTATAGATTTTAGTATAGTGTTAAAGTTGATAATATTAATTGTTAACAATATTGGGAATCAGTGAACTTGGATTGAACCTAGAGTTAACTCAGGAAAGTTTTTTGTATTAATCAGGGTATAGAGCAAAGAGTATAATATGAATGATTCATTGAACATTATGGAAAACACTTTGAACGATTTGTATTGAAATTGTGCACCTGTGACCTTAATGTAAGCACGGCAGGCATCACGGAATTTGAATTGTTTGCTTGGAAATTGCAGATCTCGTGGTGGTCTTGTGATGCATAGTTTGTAAAGCACGAAACTTGTACGCCCCCGGTGAGTGATTATCACATTGCTGGAGGGTATAGAAAATGGTATATAAGTTGGAAAATGTTTGAATAAAATCGGCTCCAGTCCTGATCAGACTGTTCCCAGAAGAACTGCCTCCGAGTGGTCTTCTCGCTGTCCAGATTCTCTGGTGCGGGTCCTAACCCACCCTTGGTCAGTGTTGGTCAACGACAATGGGGCACTATGCACAACTGTTTGCTGAGATGTTGCCATCTATAGTCCTGGCCAGTGGGGCCGTTTGGAAATGTCAGAATCCTTCTAAAGGTAAAACCTGGGAGCCTCTCCATGGCCAGGATAGGAGTGATTTAGTGAATCCCCTGCAAAGGAACCCATGGATGGGCCTGCACATCTCCTGGAGGTGCCTGTCAGGTTGCCAGGAATGGCCACTGCTCTGTAGCCCAAGGTGTCACTGACTGGGGGATGTTCTCAAGTCCCAATTAGAAGATAAACACTGCCTGAGAGAAAACTCGAGATAAAAATGACTGGTCTTCCCTTAATTAAATTTGATTGAAAGTTATTCTGCATCCAGGGGAGCCTCAGTCAATTTTCAGTATGACCAGCAAATCAAAGGGAATGCTTCCCAGGCAACAGGAGGATACAGTCCCTGCATATTGCCTGGGGTGGATTGAGCTTACCACCAGAGAGGGCTCACTGGGAGCAAAGACTCCTGCCTTCCACAGCTCAGACTCCCAGCAGTAGCAAGGGGATCTGGTGGCTCAGTGCTCCCTCCGGGCTTCACTCCTGAAGGAGTGAAGGATGCACTCCTGAAATGGATCCAGCAC
>NW_007079432.1:0-765 GCF_000164805.1 Carlito syrichta | reverse complement strand
AGGTGACTTCGGCCTCATCCAAGTCAGTGAATGTTCTCATCTGTCTCTACTTTCAGCTGCAGTGGTGGGTAGAAGTCACCATACAGGAGCAGTAATTTTTCTTTTCTCACAAATAATTCTATAATCTTGGCAAAAGGGAAAAGGAGCAGAAAAATCTGTGTGCAGATAAGAGCTCTTAGAATACAAAAGTGAGTTATGATAGCTAAGGTGTGAAAATTTTACAGGAAAAGAAAAACTGGAGGAGAAAGTATGTGTTAGGGAAATACTGATGGGAAAAGAATTAGGAGAAATCACGGTATGTGAAATTGGCCGACATACAAATACCTTTCCACTGTGGACCAGTTTGAATTGGGTCTACACATTAGAATGTAAACCCACTTATTAGACAAATTAAGAAAATATCTCTAAACTGTATTAGTCTTAAAATTAACATATGTTGGGAGGTGGTATTATTTAAAGAAAATCTGGGCCAGGCGTGGTGGCTCATGCCTCTAATCCCAGCCCTTTGGGAGGCCCAGATGGGAGGATTGCTAGAGCCCAGGAGTTCGAGACCAGCCTGGACAACATAGCGATATCTTGTCTCTACAAAACATCAAAAAGATTAAAACCAAATGTGGGAGTGCACACCTGTAGTTCCAGCTACTCAGGACGCTGAGGCAGAAGGACAGCCTTAACCTGGAGGTTACAAGTGAGCCATGATCATGCTATTGCACTCCAACCTGGGTGACAGAGTGAGACCTTTACAAGAAAGGAGGGAAGGGGAGG
>NW_007079431.1:0-740 GCF_000164805.1 Carlito syrichta | reverse complement strand
GATTACTGCCAGGACAACTAATAAAAGAAAGATTAAGTATGACTACTCTGAAGTCAATAAAGACTCCCATCACTTTTAAGTTACTAATCTGAAATAAAAATTATCATATTACTAATACTATCAGCTTGATTTTGGGCAAACTCTAACTCATAACTCTTAAAACTGACTCAAAAACTCCTAAACACATTTCTTAAACTCTCTGAACCACAGATACCTTATCTGCAAATATTACTCTTTCTAAAAAGTTTTGTGAAAAATATTTTTAAAAAACGGTACACAATGAAGCTAGCACACTGCTTGCCACACAGTAACGAGTCAATTATATTTCCTTTTGCTACAACTTTTGTTTTTTTAGGTACCAATGATGCTCTGCTTCTTGGGAATTTGTCCTACTCTGGCTATAATGGTGAGATATAAAGACATATCTTTTGTGTGGCAGAGACAGGCTAAAAACAGTTAAAATTATTCCTTTCAAAGATCAACCTGAAAAAGCTTTTGATAAAACACAGCATCCCTTCTTGATAAAACCCTTCAAACATCTAAGTATAGAAGGAACATACCTCAAAACAGTGAGTGCCATCTACAACAGACCAACAGCTAGCATATTGCTAAATGGTCAGAAACTGGACCATTTCCCCTGAAAACTGGAACAAGACAAGGCTGCCCACTGTCAACCCTCTTGTTCAATATTGTGTTGGAAGTCCTAGCTCAGGCAATTAAACAAGAGAAGGAAATCGGGG
>NW_007079430.1:0-525 GCF_000164805.1 Carlito syrichta | reverse complement strand
CCCCCACAAGACACCAAATGAGAAGATCAACTCCTAGACACATAATAATTCACCTAAATAAAGTAGGCACAAAAGAAAAAATCCTAAAGGCAGCAAGAGAAAAAGGCCAGATCACCCACCATGGAAGACCAATCAGAATAGCAGCAGATTTATCTGCAGAAACCCTGCAGGCTAGGAGAGCTTGGAGCCCTATCTTCAAAGTCCTAAAGGATAAACAATTTCAACCAAGAATAACCTACCCGGCCAAGCTAAGCTTCATCAGTGAGGGAGAATTAAAATCTTTCCCAGATATCCAATCCCTAAGAACTTATGCAGCCACAAAACCATCTTTACATGAAACACTTAAGAAAGTACTAAACACAGAAGAAAAGGAAAAAAGAACAACGTTCTTCACAAGAGTACAGGGAAAAGAATAAAATATACACGAACCAGCCCCAAAACCAAAAGAAAGACAAAAAAAAAAAAGAAAAAAGAAAAAACCAAGTGGAAGAACAACAACTCAATAAGAACTCCATGATAGGGACG
>NW_007079429.1:0-780 GCF_000164805.1 Carlito syrichta | reverse complement strand
CCCCCTTCGGGAGAGGCCGCACTATCTCTTTGGTGGCTTTAGTCCAGATATTGACAAAGTTCTGGGGCTAGGCTATAAGAACAATGTGCTTAGGTGCCCAGATTGACCACATTTATAGCAACTGATACCATCCCCTTAGCAGGTTTATCCTTATCAGGCCTCTTTTGGTGGCTGGAGGTTTTGCCTTTAGTGGCAACTGCCAATTTGTTTACCTTTTCTCTGGCTGGTGCTCATTTTGGAGTACTTCTCTTTTTTTTCTTTTTTCTTTTGCTTTACGACCTTCTAATCATGTCTACAAGAATGCCTGGTTCAAAAAAACCCTTTAGAGTGAACAGACCACGAAGATGTGAAATGATCTGTTTCTACATATTCCTAATTATGAACAGGAAAAATTGTCAAAAATCCTCATGAATTACTGAACAGCAGCCTTAGTCGTAAGATGTGGACAATTAAATGAGCATAACCAAAAAACGCAAGCATTAGTTTTACTTAGCATTACAATGTAAAGTAGGGAGTCAGCATACATTACAAGACTCTAAGAGGCTTCCCAACCGTTTTTTTACAGGGACAAGCAGTTGATCTAGATCTTAGGCAAGGCCTAAACCTTTAGAAATGGACTTACTTTTAACTAACCTGGCCTTTACCATTTGAAAACGAGAACAGCCTATTTATTTCCTTAGTTGCCAGAGAAAGATTACAAAATTATTATTATTATTATTATTTAATAGGTGGATTTGAATGAGCCCCTTTAGAATTTATGAAGGAGAGCATAGGCTAAGA
>NW_007079428.1:0-676 GCF_000164805.1 Carlito syrichta | reverse complement strand
AAAAAAAAAAAATCAAAAAATTAGCCGGTCATGATATAGGAGGCTGAGATGGAAGAATCGCCTGAACACAGGAGTTTGAGACAACTATGAGCCCTGATCATCATGATGGTGCCATTACACTCCAGTTTGGTCAATAGAGTGAGACCTCTACTAAAAAAAAAAAAAAAAAAATCAAGCAGGTGGCAATGCTTGCAATTTTCAAAGTGCTAGGGCTACTTTTCTGAGAAAAGTCATTCAAAACTGTGAGGCCCTTGTGATCACTTTTTCTCACATCAAATCTTTCATGTGTCCCTCCCTTGAAAGGCTTTTCTCTCTTCCACAGAATAAATACCGATCTCAGGTTCCAGAGTACTCTACTCTTTTCAAGGAAGCATTATAAGAGTTGGTGATTCCTCTTCACATAGCTGCACAGGTTCTGTAGCCCCTTGGTGGCCCTTATCTCTGGGTCACCCCAGCGAAATCACAAGAGTGATTTTTTTCAGCAGAAAAGACACTCTGGGTGGCTGACTGACTGAAAGGATGAAAATCTGTCATATTAGTTGATGATTAGACTGGACAGCTCATTAAGGATCATCATGCCAGTATCTTTCACCGGCCCTGATGGCCCCTTTCAGAGGAAGGTATCGGTTAACCATATATAAAACAAGTTCTACTATTCTGGTCCTAGGAAATTGAT
>NW_007079427.1:0-534 GCF_000164805.1 Carlito syrichta | reverse complement strand
CTAGAAAGGACACAAAGACTCAAAGTAAGAGGATGGGAAACAAACTTTCAGGCGAACGGAATACAAAAGAAAGGAGGAGTAGCGATCTTAAGTTCAGACAAAATACCCTTCAAGCTATTAAAAATCAAAAAAGACACAGAAGGCCACTACATAATGATAAAAGGCTCAATCCATCAACAAGAAATATCTATCCTAAACATACATGCACCCAACTTTCATAAAGCAACTTCTTGGAAAACTAAAGAAAGATATTGACTCTCCCACTATCATAACTGTGGACTTTAATACCCCAATAACAATCCTAGACAGATCATCAGGACAAAAAATCAGCACAGAGATCCGGAACCTCAATGTGACTTTGGACCAAATGGACTTAATTGATACCTACAGAACACTCCATCCAAAGACCACAGAATACACATTCCACTCATCACCACATGGAACATATTCTAAGATCGACCACATACTCGGCCATAAATCAAGCATAAGCAAATTTAAAAGGACTGATTTCTACCAAACACCTTCTCGGACCAT
>NW_007079426.1:0-332 GCF_000164805.1 Carlito syrichta | reverse complement strand
CAATACCCACCAAGTTACCAGCAACATTCTTCTCAGACCTAGAAAAAAACAATACAGGAATTCATATGGAAACACAAACGACCAAAAATAGCCAGAACAATCCTCAGCAAAAAAAAACAACAAAGCAGGCAGTATCACATTACCAGACTTCAAACTTTACTATAAAGCTACGATAATCAAAACAGTTTGGTATTGGTACAAAAACAGAAATATAGACCAATGGAATAGAATTGAGATTCCAGAAGCTAAACTTCAATTTTCCAACGTACTCATTTTCGACAAAGCCTCCACCGCCTACCACTGGGAGAGGAGAACCTATTCAGTAAATGGTG
>NW_007079425.1:0-726 GCF_000164805.1 Carlito syrichta | reverse complement strand
GGGGCAGAAATGTCCCGGGTGAGGGTTGTGTCCCTGACATTTCTTTGGCGGAAGGTACTCATTGCCAAGTCAGTGTGTCAGCCTACCTGGGGCACATTTCTCACCTCGAAGAGGAGAGCTAGCAGAAACCCGGCCTGGAAGCCTTGGGAACTCATGCCCCAAAGTGGAGGCAGCATTGGGGGTTGGTGCTGGAAGGTGCCATGCTTGGGTGACCCTCACATGTGCGGTTGGTGGGGAGGAAGGACTGAGGGCAGAAGGTTTGCAGGAGAATGGATTTCTTTCTTTCTTTCTTTCTTTTCTTCTTTCTTTCTTTCTTTCTTTCCTTCTTTCTTTCTTTCTTTCTCTTCATTTTCTTTCTTCACTAGGTTGCCCATCCTGCTTTCAAACCACCCAACTCAGATCATCCTCTCAGGTTAGGACTCCCAAACTGCTGTGATCACAGGCTTTCTGTTTGGTCGACATCCTGTGTTTCCAGTCTGGTCTCGAACTCTGGTCTGGAGGCGATCCTCCTGCCAAGGCATGCACTCACCCATAGTTTTCTGGGTTTTGATTGGGGTTGAGGTGGGGGCTTGCTATGGTGTCCAGCCTGGTCTCGAGCTCCCAGACTCCGGCTATCTTTCTGTCTCGACCTCCCTAAGTGCCAAAGAAACAGGTGTGATTCTCCCAGCCGTCCCTGCCTCCCCATAGGTTTGAGAGTCATGCCCTTCCTTTCCCCAAGGCACCTCG
>NW_007079424.1:0-967 GCF_000164805.1 Carlito syrichta | reverse complement strand
AGATGAAACAATAAAAGTGCCTGGAGTAGGCAAGGAGCACAGCTTCTTCTGTTGTACACATCTCTTGTTTAATTAAGTTAGACCGGGTCTCTGCTAGTAAGGAAGGGGGGATGCTCTTTTTCATAGGCATCATTAGTATCTTTCCTGTTATTTTAATTGTGAGCAATTTTTTTGGGGGGGAAGAGAAATTTGACCAGTTACTCTGTTAAACAAAGCTATTTTTCTGGAAGAATTGATGACTTTGTACTGTTGAATCAGTATATACACTCTATGGAAGGTAATTATGTTTCACAGAATATTGCATTACCTAGCATTCATAAAAACACCTTCTATAACTACTTTATAAGGCTCTTGTTTCTCCACTTGATTTATGAGGTTTTCTTTAGAAACTTGACATATCAATTGCGGGAAAAAAAAATAACCAAGACACCATGAATTAAAACTGAAATTAGATTGCAGCATAAGTTATAGGGAAAAAAGATCAGCATCTGGGATTTGACTTTTTATATTTTTTTTTTTGAAAATTGCCTGACACTTGACAGATGTCAGGAGTAAAATAGGCCAATAAAACAATGAGAAAACATCAAACGTGTATTTTCAGAGATTTAATTACAATCTAAGAGTATAGATAAGTGCTCACATTCTGGCTAGCTGCACTGTACATTTATGGCAAATTTGTAAAATTTGAAAATAACTAAGCAATCCTATCTTATTATAGTGGAATAGCAAGAATTTTTGGTTTAGCCATGTTCCAGTTTTACAGAGGATCTGAAGTGAGGTGACATCTGTAGAGCCTTCATAAGACTTTTACCACATCATCTGGTTATAAACTTCTGAGGTACCCAGAGTATCTACATATGAACACCACTTATTCATTTCTACCTCATGTTAAAATGGTATACAACCTGACACTTTCACTGGCTGTTCTCCTGTGTTTTGACCCATTGTATTGTGACTTTAACGCTCA
>NW_007079423.1:0-630 GCF_000164805.1 Carlito syrichta | reverse complement strand
CTCATCCTCCAGATGGGGGGGAGGGACATCTCACAAGACCCCCGGTCAATGGCCCACCAGCACATCCACTTAAGCCAATGCCGAACCAGATACAGAGTGGAATTCCTACAGATAATACAGATGCTCGCTTACCGAAAACGAAGTGCACTTACCTGCCGGCACTGAGACCCTCTGGGCTGGGGGGCTGTCTTTGGGGGGGGGTCTCTGGGATCCCAGACGAGCCCCCAAATGTTGTACCTGAATCCTGAATATGAGAGACCTCTAAAGAGCCAGCTCTGATGCAAATCACACGAGGGTCTTTATTCAGGCTCGAGTCTGGGCTCACGTCCATTGCCGGTGCAGCGGTACAGGAACGAGAGCCCCGACTCAGGTTTGCAAGCATTTTTTATACACAATTTGGAAGGAGTGGGGTGGCATTACAGACTTGTCCACACAGGATTGGATGGACTGTATGAGTGCGGTTACAGAGATACTGATTGGTTGGTTTGTGTTTGATTTGCGTGGGCGCGGGCTCCAGCTGACCATGACTGACCACTAACAATCAGATGGGCAGGGTGGAACCGGTTAGGTCTTCTGGAATGTTATATAGCTGGAGGCGCTTGTAACATATTTACTCGGGGGGCCCAGGTG
>NW_007079422.1:0-752 GCF_000164805.1 Carlito syrichta | reverse complement strand
AAAAGAGAAAACTTTTCAGCATTTTCCGCGAATGAAGCATGCTTGGCTACCCATGGCTGTGGAGATCTGGATCCAGTCAGTGCAGCACTGAAGTTGCACTCTGGTCACCAAATGCTCCCTGCCTAGTATGGTGTATATGCAGGGGAGCTCTGAGAATCAGGGCGGAGAGCACGCACAAAGCCAGTGTATACAGACTGCCAGTGAAGTGCAGTGCAGCGCAGGCTTCAATAGCGTGTCCCCAGGAAGACCCAGCTTCACCCCCAGTGTAACAGAGGCTCTCCGTGCTTACTCAGCAATGAAAACGGCACAGCCCTGGTAGTCCTTATTGGGTTTAAATGCCGTAGGGAAAAACAACTTAGAATTCTCCCCATCCACACATAATGCTCTCCTGCTCGTGACTGGGGAGCACTTGTGTCACGCATTGCGGCACTATGTCTTGCAGATTTCTCTCCGTGAAACACGGAGGTTTCACGCTCGTACGCAAAGGCCCTCTATGGAAAGGAACACAAATCAAGGGGAAAGAGTGAGAATGAGGTATTACAGCAGGCGGCAATGAAGAATAAGAGTCACAGCAAAGAGGTGACACTGCAGCACACATTGGGCACAGACTTAAGCCAGGAGGGTGCCCGTGCACCCCAGGCCCAAGAAAGGCCACTGCGAACAGCAATCCACAGTCTAATTGCTTTCCCCTCACAGGAGAAGGTATAAAGAAAGAGCAATTCAGAATTCCCCCGGGTCACACAGAATGCCTG
>NW_007079421.1:0-700 GCF_000164805.1 Carlito syrichta | reverse complement strand
TATTCATACGTGAGAATCCATGGTACATTTGGTTTCAACTTTGAAACTACTACATTTCTCACATAAATGCGGAATGTTTTATTCTGCACAAATTGAAACGTGTTGACTTTCCAGACGTGTATCATCTTCAGTCAACTTCACATTGAGGATCAGAGTACCTATGTTGCTATTCAGAAGACAGAATGCATAATAAATCTTAACAATATCAAAGGAAAAATTGTAGAATAATTTAACATATATTTTTCCTTTCTTAAAACTTTTGTACATATTCTTGGGACACGCTGTATTTTCTGCTGGTGAATTTTAACTTAAACATACAGATATGCAATCTCTACTCAAAAGGTACCCCTGCCTATTTGAAGGAAATGTAAAGTGATATATCCCTCGTATTTTAAACCAATTTCTATTTTTCAAAGTGTATTTCCACTGAATCCCCGAGGATTTTCTCTACCTAAGACATAATGGTGTACTCTGCAACAATGTCTCAGATTAATGTGATACTTTTTACCGACAAGCCTTGAAAATCATGCACACACACAAAAAGAGACCACTGGGAGCCCTATGTTTAGAAACCAAAATAACATGGAGATTTAGAAAGAAGAATTTGGGCTCCTCGTTCATATAAAAATTGAGATAATCGAAAATTCTAGAAAACTGACTTTGATGTTACTGAGGCGATGTTCAAATCCTGAGAGACAAT
>NW_007079420.1:0-345 GCF_000164805.1 Carlito syrichta | reverse complement strand
TTCCATGCTTATCAATTTGTTATTTATTTCATTCACAGTATTCTTTATTACTATATCTCAGATATCAGCTCCTTCCTAGTTTCTTCTTGTGTCTCTCCAATTCTTTTTAGTCTCTCCATTATTGTTTTGATATCTACATTTGCATTTTGAGACCCTTCATTCTGGGGACTTTTCATTGTTTGTATTCCAAAGTCAATTTTCTCAGTGTCTGCTCTCCCCGGCGTCTGGGAGAGACCCATACTCTTCTTTTGGTTTTTCTTCATTTCTGTAGATTTTTCTCCCTTTACCCCTTTCCCTCCCCCTCTTCAATTCTGTTTTTGAGGGAAGGTGGGGTTGCTTTTATTT
>NW_007079419.1:0-1063 GCF_000164805.1 Carlito syrichta | reverse complement strand
CTGCACCTCAATTTGAGTGACAGAGCAAGACTCCATTTTTAATGAACAATTAATAACAAAAGTAACAAAAAAATGTTATCACTGCTTCTTGGCATTTTTACCTGGAATAAGCTCTGGCATGCTTCTGGTAGCTACTTTGTTCTTGTCTACACAGAGGAAGAAAGAGTGAATACCACTGGTTCCCTACCAGGTTGTTTAAAGCCTCATTGAGTCTGTAGTCACTTCTGGGTGGCTTGCACCTAACTGAGCTATGGTGCTTTCTAATCTGTTAACATAAGAAGCTAAATAAAATAAGCTGCATTCAACCCCTCCCCCAGTGTGCTTCCCTCCAGGAAGATTTAAAGTCTTATCAGAGGGGTCTGCACTGTGCAGAGCAGTGTGTTTTTGTAAATCTTTCTGTCCATGCATGGGAGTGTCTGTCATCACGCAAGGGTGAATGCATCTACACCTCACAAGTCTTTTTGTAATGTGTTGGAACACTGTAAGCTTGTGACATGTTTTGTTCATGTCAAGAACTTGACTGCTGGAGACCTTCTGAAAATACTTTCTTGTCCCTTAAATTACCTGTTTTTCTTTTTTGGCACCCACCTAACTAATCTAAGAAGAAACTACCTTTTGCAAAGCTTACAACCTGTATTCAAGTACATACTGGGGGGGAGGACAAAAAATATATACATGTTTTAAGGGATATTATCTATGTATTACTTTTCAAAGCTGAATTGAATTATGGTAGCAAAGTTTAGTATGTCGTTCAATAAAGAGATAGCATTTATCAAATGAATGTTAGGATCACCATGCGGTAGGCAGTATAGTCAAAGAAAATGGTGGAAGTACGGCTTTTAGAGGTGCACAAGACCACTTTGAAATGTTATTTGAAATTTGAAAGCATTGTGGAAGTGTGACAACGGAGGCGTGAGTATGCAACAGAACCTCCAACATGCTTAACAATTTCACATGTTATGATAAGTTTGAGATGCATGGGACTGTGTGTGATGTGCACAAGGGAAGATCTGGGAGGCCTTGCCCAGGAACAAGTCCTGCAGTCGTTCACCATCATCAGAAG
>NW_007079418.1:0-822 GCF_000164805.1 Carlito syrichta | reverse complement strand
AAGTAAAAGTCAGATTGAAGTTATCACTGAGTTTTTGCTGGAGTGAATTACTGCTTGCTCAGTCATTAATACAGAATTGTGTGGGGGTGTTCAAGTGCTCTTAAATGCATTATTCAGGTTACTTGTAGGGGCAATCAAGTATTATTATAGCTTTCAGTATATATTTTAAACAAATGAACAATGAATTGTTTTATAATATTTTAACATAGTTATTCATCAACTTGCTATATCTGCCTGCAGAGGTTTATTTAATAAATAACATCATCCTGATGGAATTTAAAGTGAGTTATCTGTATTCAATCAGCATATATTACTATTATTTTTTAATATATATTTTTTATTTTAAAGTTGTGGGATACAGTTAAGGATTAGGTGTACAAATATTCATTATGCCGGTACCCTTGTGGATGAGGTGTGCCCCTCTTTCCCTAGACAGATATTGACTACCATTAATCTCATCTCTCTTTCCTTCCTTGTCCCCCCCATAGTTTCCCACCACTATCAATCCTTTTCTTATAGTATTATGGTAGTTGTTCAAGGTCCACTTATGAGTGAGAACATGTGATGCACAGATCTTTGTTTCTGTGAGAGATCACTCAGTATTAGAAACTCTAATTCCATTCAGGTTGCTGCAAATTTCATGATTTTGTTCTTTTTTATGGCTTCATAATAGTCTATTGTGTATATGTACCACATTTTTTTAATCCAGTCCTCTTTTGATGGACAGCATGGTTGGTTCCATGATCTTGCTATTGTGAACAATGCTGTGATACATGTGCTGGTATCTTTTTTATAGAGTGATTTGAGTTCTTCAGGGTATAT
>NW_007079417.1:0-745 GCF_000164805.1 Carlito syrichta | reverse complement strand
GGGAACACGAATGAGAGGCATGGTGGGCATGTTGTTTTTGGTAAAAACTGCTGAACACTAAACAAGGTGTGCGCAGGTGTGCTCATAAGTCACCCACCATGAAACAGACAAATGGATTGAAAGAATCTCTTTAAAAAATTCACTGAAGCCAAAAGCAATCTCTCAAAGCAATACTAGCTGGTACTCTGATGCCCATGGATACCTAGAACACTTACCTAGCAGGGGAGTTCTGTACTGCAAGGGGCCCGCTCTCCAAAAATAATTCCTGTTTTTGTGTGTATATGTGTGTGTCCCTCCTAATATGTCACTTTTGAAACCTTGTCAGGGGAAAATTTACCCAGAATGCTGTTCCATGGTCAGCTCTAAATTAAGCTGATTCCCAGGCAAGATGACAAATTGCCCTATCTCTCTTGCCTGATTTTTAACTTTTAAAATGGTAGTGAGAGGTAGCAAGGACTGGCAGGACCCTTGGGAAGAGATTCACATTCATAAAATGCCAATGATGTGCCAAGTGAACAAGACTTTATCCCCGCAGGCTTCCAGTGCAAATTACCCAAATTAAGCTCATGTTTACCTGTCTTATGTGATTGTTTTTGCAAAGTCTTGATTCTTGTTGCTGTTGTCAAAGTCAGTGAAAATGAAATAAGGTGGTATCTCTGGAAATCTAGAACACCAACCTATGCCCTGTTATAGACTTTTCTCACGGCACTATCATGATCATTGACATCACTGATTCTCTGGCCCG
>NW_007079416.1:0-735 GCF_000164805.1 Carlito syrichta | reverse complement strand
TTCTTGCACAGAAGTGTGCCAAGCTGATTAATAAAACGTCCGTGAACATATAAGTCTAAAACCTTAAGATAAAATTCTTTGGAGAAAGTGGCTGTATAAAACTCAGGAAAAGAAAGGAAGGATGAAAATGTCGTGAGGCTCAATCATGCATCTGCTTATGAAAGGTGGGTGTGGAATCATAGTGGCTTATGCAGCAGAAGGGAACTCAAGAATTGGGCAACAATTGCTTTCAAAGTATTGATATTTACTTCCTGGAGCCTCCGCAAATATTTATACCCAGGAAGAAAAAAATTGAAGATGTTGACTTTAAAAAACGTGGGAGAAGACTGGGGGATGATTAATGGCAGAATCTGTAAGTGGGCAGAAAGGGGTTCGCTGCTCAATTCTCTCAGCTTTGCTGGCTATGTGAATTTTTCTTAAGAATATGTCACAGAAAGGTGTGAGAGGGAGAAACAGGTTATGTTTTTGAAAAAAGGCAGACCAGGTTTGGTGGCTCAGCCTGTCATCCCAGCTATATGGGAGGCTGAGGTGAGTGGATTGCCTGAGCCCGCAAGTTCAAGACCGGCCCGGGCAACTTGGCGAGACCTCATCTCGACCAATAATCAAAAATTAACTACTTGGAGGCGGAAGGATCGCCAGAGCCCAGCAGGTCGAGGCTGCGGTGGCTGGAAGCAGCCACTGCACTCCAGTCTGAGCGACAGAGTGATACTCAAACTAAAAAATGTTTTTAAAAAT
>NW_007079415.1:0-630 GCF_000164805.1 Carlito syrichta | reverse complement strand
CACTTGTATGGAAACAAACTTGAAAACCTTAAGGAAATGGAGGACTTTCTGACATCACACAACCTACCTAGGTTGGAACAAGAAGAAATTGAGACCCTAAATAGACCAATAACAATCAAGGAAATCGACTACATAATAAGAAAACTTCCTACAAAAAAAAGTCCTGGTCCAGATGGCTTTCCAGCAGAATTCTACAAGACATTTAAGGAGGAATTGATACCAATCTTACTGAAGGTATTCCAGGTGATTGAAAAAGATGGAACTCTCCCTGAATCATTTTACGAAGCCAGCATCACATTGATACCCAAGCCAGGTAAAGATCCAACAAAGAAAGAGAACTACAGGCCAATATCTTTGATGAACACAGATGCTAAAATTCTCAACAAAATCCTAGCAAACCGGATTCAGCAATACATCTCAAAAATCATCCACCATGACCAAGTAGGCTTCATTCCTGGCATGCAAGGCTGGTTTAACATTCGTAAAACCATAAATGTAATTAAATACATCAACAGATGTCAAAACAAAAACCACATGATCATATCATTAGATGCAGAAAAAGCTTTTGATAAAATCCAGCACCCCTTCTTGATAAAAACCCTTGAACATCTAGGCATACGGGGAACATAG
>NW_007079414.1:0-739 GCF_000164805.1 Carlito syrichta | reverse complement strand
TCAGTTGGCTATCTAGCTGGATAGCTAGTTAAAAAACTAGTTAAATCAGATGGCTAGCCATCTGGCCCAGCTAGTTATTTCAGCTAGTTAAGTCAGCTACCTAGCTAGGAAGTTAGCAATATAAATCAGCTAGTTGTGTCAGTTAGGTTTCTAGTTAAGTCAGCTAGTTAAGTCAGCTGGTTAGCTAGATAGCTAGCTAGGTAGCTAGCTTCTTAAGCCAGCTAGTTAAGCCAGCTGGATAGCTAGGTAGCTAGCTGGTTTAGTCAGCTTGTTAAGTCAGCTTGCTAGCTAGTTAAGTCAGTGAGTTGTCAGCTGGCTAGCCAGCTGCCTAGTTGTATAACTAGCTAGTTAATTCAGCTGGGTAACCAATAAGCTTCCTAGGATGTAACCTAGTTCTGTCAGCTCACTGGCCAGCTGGTTAGCTAGGTAGATAGGTAGATATGTAAGCTATCAAGTCAGTGGGCTACAAAGGTAGCTAGCTAGTTAAGTCAGGTGGCTATCCAGCTGGCTAGCTAGGTACCTAGGCTGTTAGGTCAGCCTGCCAGCCAGCTGGCTAGCTACTTAAGTCACCTAGTTAAGTTAGATGGCTGGACATCTGGCTAGCTAGGTAGCTAGATAGTTAATTCAGGCTTCTAGCTCATTGGGTACCTAGTTAGGTCACCTAGTTAAGTCAGCTGGCTATCCCGCTTGCTAGCTCAGTAGCTTGCTACTTATGTCAGCTGGCTATACAGCTGATCAG
>NW_007079413.1:0-1117 GCF_000164805.1 Carlito syrichta | reverse complement strand
CCATCCTCCTCCTGGGAACATACCAGGAAGAACGAAATCCCTCTCTCAAAGAGATATTTGCACATGTATGTTTATCGCCACATTGTTCGCAGTAGCAAGGACATGGAGCCAACCATCCTGCCCATCTAAAGAGGACTGGATTCAAAATATGTGGTACGTAGGAACAATGCCATATTATGCAGTCACAACGAGAACAAACTCACGAAGTTCACGGAAACCTGGATGGAGTTAGAGTCTATACTACTGGGTGACCTTTCACGGAAGCAAAAACTGGGTATCACATGTACTCACTCATAAGTGGACCTTGCACAACCATCATAATAACGACAACAAAAAAGATTTTCAGAGTTGGGAGATGCAGGGGAGGGGGAGGGGCAGGACTTGCAGTCGTTGGATTGTGCCCCGGGTGCCGGGACGGTCGGGGACAGGCCTGAACAACAAGGGTTCCTGTAAAATGAATATTAATATATTTCACCTGAATTGTACCCTACCTCTTTGAAATTACAAATTAAGAAGCAAAAGTTTACACCAGAACCCTGAATCCATAGCCAGTCGTTAGAAAGAACTTCTTGTTGCTGAAGCCTTAATCGCTTTTTTCCACACCGAAATAAAAACACAGACCCTTATTTTATTGAAACGTGCTTAGATAAAATATCCTGTTGCTGATTGTTAGTTAACTTATTTTTGAAATGTATCCCAGCTGACTGACTGGATATGTTTCATTGACGACAGCAACTGTGTACTAATACTTCAAATGCATTTCTCCAGATGTGTGTCTCTTTCCCTGCGGAGGTATGTGGAGATTTTTGGCATGTTTTCTTTCTGACCACGTTTGCGTGTTTCCCTGTGTTAATGTTACGTGGGAGTTGTTGCGGGGTGTCAGACACCTACTCTGCACAATGAATGGTACCTGCTGTCAATCTCTTTATTGTGGGGGCGGGGCTCCGGGTCTCTCGCCACTGTGAGGCTGCAGCGCCCTGGCGTGAGGACGGCGCTTCGCGTCCCGGCCGCGTGACCTGCTGGGTTGACGCGATCCTTCCTCAGAATCCTGCCTGCGAGCACCGAGGCGCAACGCGGTTCAGCCTCCCGGGCCGCGGCCTCCCACGGAGTGCTTCGG
>NW_007079412.1:0-823 GCF_000164805.1 Carlito syrichta | reverse complement strand
TTACCTCCATAGGCTTGCTTAGCCTGAAGCACCCTCCTCCTCTGGGCCTCTGGCAGTGGCAGTGACAGGTCAGGCCCTGACCATCCTCACCAAGACCTGCCCAGGCAGTCGTGAGGGAGGCTGCTGGCCTCACTGACACTCAGAACTGACTGTTCTTCTGCAAGGTCCTTATTGAGTGACTGCTGTATGCAGAGTCCTCTGCCTGCCAGACTCCATCCCAGGAAACTCAGCAGGCCACCAGTCATTGAACAGGTGGTTTCAACTTCACGTTCAGGCCTACAGTTCTTCCAAAGGCTAAAGCCAGATTCCAGCACCATGACTTGCTGTCACTTTGCAAATATGTGTTCAGCAGCAGTCTTTTGATCTGTTACATAACCCTCCTTAAGAAAGACTGTGTGTGCCCTTGGCACCTGGTATGTAAAACTGGGAACAAAACTCTGCAGGGGTGTGTCATGGAGGCTGACGTTTCCAACACATGTAGAGCTGGTGAAAAGCAGTACACTTTCTCATTGCTGTGAGTGTCTTCTAAATCCCCCAGCACTTTTCTCATAGTGTATGATGAGTGTGAGGTTTCCACATGAGTTTCCAGCGTGGTTAAGACATGCTCACCTGGGGTCTTGCCCATAGTTCATTGAGCATGCACTGTTCAGAGCTACCTTTTGGACCTTCCTGAAGACCTCAACCCCCTGTCATTATCCTGTGCCAAATACCCAGGTCACAGGAGGGCGATGGGGGGAGAGCTCTTCACTTCAACTCTGGGCTTTGTTCTGTCCTGATAGAGTTCCTTGAGAAGAGGAAACAAGCACAGTAAGGAACCACCTAT
>NW_007079411.1:0-686 GCF_000164805.1 Carlito syrichta | reverse complement strand
GTGAGAGTCATCCCTATCATGGAGTTCTTTATTGAGTTATTGTTCTTCCACTTGGTTTTTCTTTATCTTTTTCTTTATTTTTTTAGTCTTTCTTTGCTTTTGGGGTTGGTTCGTGTATATTTTATTCTTTTCCCTGTACTCTTGTGAAGAACGTTGTTCTTTTTTCCTTTTCTTCTGTGTTTAGTACTTTCTTAAGTGTTTCATGTAGAGATGGTTTTGTGGCTGCATAAGTTCTTAGGGATTGGATATTTGGGAAAGATTTTAATTCTCCCTCACTGATGAAGCTTAGCTTGGCTGGGTAGGTTATTCTTGGTTGAAATTGTTTATCTTTTAGGACTTTGAAGATAGGGCTCCAAGCTCTCCTAGCCTGCAGGGTTTCTGCAGATAAATCTGCTGCTATTCTGATCGGTCTTCCATGGTGGGTGATTTGGCCTTTTTCTCTTGCTGCCTTTAGGATTTTTTCTTTTGTGCCTACTTTATTTAGGCGAATTATTATGTGTCTAGGAGTTGGTCTTCTCATTTGTTGTCTTGCGGGGGTTCTCTGAATCTCTTGTGTTTGAATTTTTGTATCACTGATTAGATAAGGGAAATTTTCTTGAATGATCTCGTGGAAAGTTTGTTCCAATGTGGTCTCTGTTTCCTCAGGGAGTCCGATTATTCTTAGGTTAGCCCTCTTGAGGTAGTCA
>NW_007079410.1:0-764 GCF_000164805.1 Carlito syrichta | reverse complement strand
CATTCAAGGAGGGGCTGATACCAATCCTACTGAAGGTATTCAAGGTGATTGAAAAAGATGGAACTCTCCCCAAATCATTTTATGAAGCTAACATCACATTGATACCCAAGCCAGGTAAAGATCCAACAAAGAAAGAGAACTACAGGCCAATATCTTTGATGAACATAGATGTTAAAATTCTCAACAAGATCCTAGCAAACTGGATTCAGTAATACTTCTCAAAAATCATCCACCATGACCAAGCAGGCTTCATTCCTGGGATGCAAGCCTGGTTCAACATTTGTAAAACCATAAATGTAATTAAATACATCAACAGGTGTCAAAACAAAAACCACATGATCATATCATTAGATGCAGAAAAAGCTTTTGATAAAATCCAGCACCCCTTCTTGATAAAAACCCTTGAACATCTAGGCATATGGGGAACACACCTCAAAATAGTAAAAGCCATCTACGAGAAACCCACAGCCAGCATACTCCTAAATGGACAAAAATTGGAACCAATTCCCCTGAAAACTGGAACAAGACAAGGATGCCCACTCTCAACCCTCCTGTTCAACATAGTATTGGAAGTCCTGGCTAGAGCAATCAGAGAAGAGGATGCAATCAGAGGTATTCAAATAGGAAAAGAAGAAGTCAAGTTATCTCTCTATGCAGATGATATGATTGTGTACCTTGAAAACCCAAGAGAATCTGTCAAAGGCCTCCTTACATTGATTTAGGCCTTTGGCAAAGTCTCAGGATACAAAATAAATGTACAAAGA
>NW_007079409.1:0-1734 GCF_000164805.1 Carlito syrichta | reverse complement strand
CACTGCACTCCCAGTCTGGGTGACAGAGTGAGACTCCAACTCAAAAATGAATAAGTAAATAAATAAATAAATAAATAAAAATATGTAGACTTTTCCCATTCAAATTTAATATATTCCAAAGCATTAGAATGACAGCATCAGGAAACTTTTGGTTTCAAGCAACAGAAATTCAGCTCAAACAAAGAAAATGGTGGTTTCCTGTAAGGGCCAGGGGGTCATTCTTCCAGAAAGGAAGAATGGAGCCCTTGAGGTGGCAGAAGGGGAGCTGGCCTGGGGTTGACAGACTCTGGGGGCTGAAGTCTGGCCAGGACTGATTCCATCTTGCACTGTGACATTCTTCAGTGGTGTGGTTTCACACTTTTAAAGACAAAGATGGCCTTTCTCCATTGAGAAAGGTAGCTGTAAGTCCCTCCAGAAGAATATCTTTCCAGATCTATTGGATCAAAAACTCCCGAGGAATGGTTTTGATTGGAAGAGTTTGGGTCACCCTCTATCCCTCAATAAGTCATTGTGGCCAAGGAGATGGTGCTCTGCCACAGGTCCTTCTCAAGCTGCAAACTCTACCCACCAGAACAAGGGGGGACAGCATAGTCATTGCCACCCAGAGGATATCTTTGAGACAGGCCAATTCACCATTTGAAACTCCAAACAACAGAGAAGTCTAGGGAAATAAAGAAGATTTATCCTCAACCCCCATCACCCCTAAAAGAACAGTGTTGTGTGAACATTTCTCGTTTGTTTTTAAACACATACACTTTAACTGTACAATATTGTCAGAGCTGCTTCACAAATAGATGGTTTTGAAACATACCTGGAGAAACGAGGCTGGAAGACACAGAAACAATGCTCACATCTGAGGTTTAGCCTACGTGAAGAACTGTTTCGGTTCCTGAAATGTCCTCAGAAATGAAGTACAACTTCAGGAGTGTGGAGGGATGATCGAGGGATAGGCCTGTGTGTCCTTTTTTCTGTTCCTTCAACAGCATCTTGAAAAGCCTTCTGTAGGTCAAGCATTAGTTACTCTAGGCTCTGAGGAATTGGTAGTAAACAAAATGAGCCAATGTTCCCTGTCCTTCTGGATCCAAGAAAATACTGATGATGGAAGGAAAAAAAAGACAAAAAGATAAAAAAGTAGGTAGATGTTCCAAATGATCAAACTTTTTTGAAGTAATTTTTTTATAGCCAATGAATCTTATGAGAGTTCATGGTGAATAAAATACTTATGGTAGCCAAGTAGACCCCAGCAAGAAACTAAAGGATTTCAAGCAAACTAAAGACTGTTATTAAAATGGTGGAATAAAATATCCTAATAACAAAGAGCTTTGCTTATCAAGACTATGGGGCCAACCATTAGGTTTTGCAAAATTTCCTCCCCCTCAAAGAAAGGACCTTGACAGTCTTAGCCAATGTAAGCACAGCCATGATGTGGTCTTTAATTGCAGATATCATAATTACATAAAACCATAGCCTCACCATCCCAGACACAGACATTATAAAAGAAAACGAAGAACTATTTTATTTTCATGAAAAAAATTCTTTTTCATCATAGTTTTATTTTTCTCATTTGGAACCTTCTACTTTTATTTTCCATTGCTCTTGAGCTTTTTCCTCCTCTATTTCTGCAGGATTCTTCTAGTTTCAGCTTTCTTCTTTAAAAGATTTAAGTCTACGAATTTATCTCTGAGTAAAATCTTGGCTGAAGCATGTCAGTGATCTCATGTTCTAAACATTTTG
>NW_007079408.1:0-738 GCF_000164805.1 Carlito syrichta | reverse complement strand
CATTATCCTATACATGGCTTGTAAATAAGCATAAGTACTTCATTTAGTTTATCTGTCTTAAATGATAAGCTTTTAATAATGCTTCATTATATGTGAATTGATTTTGTGTTAAATTTCTTAATACTAAAAAATAAAATTCATCTGAATCTAGTAATCTGTGGTTTGTAAACCATTTTAATGACTCCATAAGTCAGCTTAGTAGGATATGAGTTTCTATATCTGTCATCTTACTGACTGCTTAGATTCATTCATTTGATTTTGCTGGTGAGGAAGGAGTCACCTTCAATTCTCAGCACACTGTGTGCTGTGTTCTCCATAAGATTGTGATCTTAGAGAAAAAGCAGTCATTTTATGGCAATGGTCTATGAATAGCTATATTTCTTGAATATATCTTTCATGTGATCACACACATATTCTACTAATAATAATTTTGGAAGGGGGACAATTAATTTATAGATGCTTATGCCACCCATTTTTTACCCCCACTTAAAAATTGGGATCTAATTCACATGCATAACATTCACCCTTCTAAAGTAAATAATTGAGTGATTTTTAGGATATTCACAAGTTGAATAATAAACATACTAATTTAAGAACAATTTTTCCCTCTCCCAAAGAATTCCAGTACCTATTAGCAGTTACCTCCTGCTGTCTCCACCCCAAGTCCCTGCAAAAGACTGATTTTGTGTATGGCAAGATAATTTCCTTCTTTAAAAAATTTAAAGATGTGAAGTACAA
>NW_007079407.1:0-680 GCF_000164805.1 Carlito syrichta | reverse complement strand
TTTTCCTAACCCAGACATACCGAAAACATTTTTTCCCCTCAACTTCTTGTTTCTTTTCTCTATTCTGTCATTTCCAGAGCTGGAAATTGTTTATTTCAGTTTGAAGACATACTGATAATTACTTGGGTATTTCTGTGGCAGATGCAGCAAATGTTCAAATATATTTCTTGTATGATTGAATGAATAAACACAGAAACATGTAGCTGGTTCAGGATTAGCAGTTGGCCTCATGGCAACCACTAGCCTAGGACAGGAAAGGAGTTGATAGCAGTTAAAGGTATTTTCTTTTGAAAGGCAAGTTGCAACTTTAAAGACACCTGGGCGCCAGGCAGGTTTTGTTTGGTAAAGGCCAAATGGCCCAAAGAATAGCCATTTAATGGATATGCAAAAAGAGTGGTTAATTCACAGACTTATCCAAAAACCCCCCTTCTGAAGTTGACAGTTTACAAGCCTGCAGTTTCTGGAAACCATTTGTTCTTTGAAAAATCTGATTTTGCTGAGTACAACCTTGTAAGATTCCAAAGGAAGTATTTAATCACTCAACACGACCCCCCTCCATTACCTAAATGAGGGTATAAGACCCCATGTCTCCTGTTCTGGGGTGCTCGAGCTTGATTTGGATGCATGAAATTCTCGGCCCGCTGAGTTAGCCAGCGTAATGAAGTGCCACTTCCTATAAT
>NW_007079406.1:0-926 GCF_000164805.1 Carlito syrichta | reverse complement strand
TAAATGTTTGCAAATATGTGAATGAACGTATAGGCTAAACAAACAACTCCAGCTTGTACTTACATTTTGTTTCAACCTGGGGCACTAATGAGCTTAGTCAATGAGGAGGAAAAAATAATCAGCGACAGGAAGTGGGGTGTGGATCTTTTCACTTCTTCACAATTTCTAACACCCTCTTACTCGTCCACCAGACACTGCGCTGTTGCCATAATGATCACGTCCCACCCCCACTTAAAAGAGTTTCCTTACTCCACAAAAAATAATAATCTTTGGGAAAATAAAGAATAATCTTTATCCCTATTTCCCTGACAGAAACCCAGTGCAGACACATACGTGCCTACCTGCATTCAAGAGCTTTCTAAATAAGACCGCCCTGACATGAGTCTCTTCCTTCTCCCATTCTTGTATACCTACCTATAAACATGTTACCTTCACATAGTCAGTCTACCTTCCAAGTGCAGCTTGAATGCCCTTCTTCGGGAAGTCTTTGGAACCTTGTTGATCTTTTTCAGGATGCATTCATTTGTTTCAATCATTTGTTAATCAAACATCTAGGTGCCCACTAGTCTGTGCCCTCAAAGAGTTTTATGTTCTAGCAGGGAAAACATATTTGAGGAGTGCTGAAAATTCAGGAATCAAGTAGGGGGTCTGCAACCAAAGATAACAGGGAGCTCTGGGGCTGGGCTTTTGAGGGGGTGTCATTCAAAAAGAAGGAACCAGCTCTCAGAGAACCGGAAGGGACATTCCTACTGAGCCACATGAGTGGAAAGACACAGAGGCAAGAAAGAGCTGACTGGTGAGAGGTGGCCACAGAAAGAAGGTTCATGGAGATGCGCACGGGGAGGGGGAGATCATGCTCAGTGAAGGGGAACACACAAAACACTCTAAATAGAAAGTGGGTGAAATGCAGGAACAGGCATTCTTGG
>NW_007079405.1:0-724 GCF_000164805.1 Carlito syrichta | reverse complement strand
CGCTCCCGGCGATCCTTCCACCTCAGCCTTCCAAGTAGCCAGAATTACAGGCGTGTGCTATCACGCCCGGCTAATTTTTTGATTTAGTGTAGAGATGAGGTCTCGTCAAGTTGCCTAGGTGGGTCTCAAACCCGCGGGCTCAGGCAATCCAGTCACCTCAGCCTCCCAAAGTGTGGTATCACAGGCTGAGCCACCAAGTCCAGTTGGTGTGAACTTTTCAAGGACATATGTGTGTAGATGACTTGAGAAGACTTGGGCCTGGTCTGTGCTCCTTCAGTGCCAGTCCTTCTTCGCAATTCTGATTAGACCCCTAGTCTGTCCAAAGTCACTGCCTGCCTGGCAGGAGCTTCCTTGAAGGGAAGAGTCAATTCCAGGCGAGCAGTAGCATGTGCTGTTCAGTGTTGTTCCAGATCCCGGGGAGTGTAGATGCTCACCTCCATCTTTCTGTGCAGCCGAAGGAAGTCTCAGAGTTGTTACCCACTTGAATCCAACCAAGAATGAGAGGGACACGGGTTCCCATCTGAGTGCTCAAGGACGGTGTCCTGAGAATGTGGTTTGGTTTGAGTCCTGAGATGTGGGTGGCATGGACTGTGAGGTCAGCCAAGGAGTAAGGCCCTCCAAAGGGGTGGGTGCTGGAATGAGACATGTCTGTGCTCCTAAGATAGAGTCAGATGATCATGTAAAAGAGGTCAGCAGTTTTCAACCCTGGCTGAGCCCCCATTTC
>NW_007079404.1:0-735 GCF_000164805.1 Carlito syrichta | reverse complement strand
TCTATTAATAACAACTTTAATTTTCACAAGTTTGGTCTTTTGAAGTAATTGCTAAAGGGGCAAATTGCATTGTTCTTTAATCGCAAATTGAGGGAGACTGGGGAGATTTGTTAATTCTTTCATTTTATTCTTCCAGTAAACTTTATTTTTATTACATTAAATTATATTATTAAAGGCCCCAAGGTATCCATACATTTTGTTTAATGACATACCAGAATACTATTCATCAACTTAGGGGTTCATACTTTTGAAAAATGCCTCGAGAAAAACCCACTTAGCAAGAGCAAGATCTCATGGAAAATAGAGATTTAGAAGCAAATAAATATGACTTTAAATATGTGTTTAAAATAAGGTAAATAAGGATACTACTTCCAGAGGAAACCAGAATAAGGATTACTTGCCTTCTGTGTGGATACCCCTCCCCAGACGATCTTCAGTTCATAAAATACTGCCATCGTGTTTGACTGTCTAAGGCTGAAACTCCCAGAAGTGTTATGTTATATACTCCATACTTTCTCTTAAGGTCTTTAAACTAACTTTTATTATATTACAAGCTTATATGCATATATGCATGAGTTTGTGTATTTTTTTCCTTAAATAATTGTGACAATGCAGTCTTTTCACAAAATACCCTGAGACTTAAGGACATTGTTTTCATTGCCTGGTCTTTGTTCACATGTGGAATGGCTGAGAAACATATAGAACTGGGAAGCTTAGGAGCTGGTGTAGAGGTGT
>NW_007079403.1:0-910 GCF_000164805.1 Carlito syrichta | reverse complement strand
AATTTTAAAAATGTGTTTAGTAAAGTAAGCCTGGAATTTTAGACAGAAGAATGTCAGATAATAGCTGATGATATTTTATGACATCCCTTTCTTTTAGGAAATATAACCTACTATTTTAGGATTAAAATCTTAACTTTTAGAGATTATATATAGTAAACTGACATGTCAGAATGAAAAATGAGTTAGTGAATAAATAATTGGGGGAAAAAGATTCATTTTAGAAATCCCTTAGAAGCAATGCTTTTCAGTATTGTAGAAGAAAAATAGTAATTAGGGAGAAAAATAACAAGTTTATCTGCAGAAACTGTATGCCCAAACTCATACACCATAAGACTTCCAGAAGTGCCTTAAAATGTATTTCCTGAAGTCTGTAATTTATTATATGGGGTGCCAAAAAAATGTGTACACATTTTGAGAGATATTATCTATATATTACTTTCTGATGTTGAATTAAATTATGGTAGCAACGTGTAGCATGCTGTTTGCTCAACTGTGATTTCTCCATTTTCTGCCTGTTGTGTGGTGACACTAGCATTCATTTGATTAATGCCACATTTTGAGCAAATGCCATACCGACAATGTGTATACATTTTGGGGGATACCCCCATATACTGTTTTGTTTCATAATTAAAAGACCTATATCTTTTTTTTTTGAGTTGGAGTCTCACTCTGTCGCCCAGACTGGAGTGCAGTGGCCGATCTCGGTTACCGCAACCTCAACCTGCTGGGATCCGGTGATCCTTCCACCTCAGCCTTCCAAGCAGCTGGAACTACAGGCGTGCGCTACCATATCCAGCTAATTTTTGATTTATTGTAGAGATGAGGTCTCGCCAAGTTGCCCAGGTGGGTCTCGAACCCGTGGGCTCAGGCAATCCACTCACCTCAGCCTCCCAAATGCATGGGATTACAG
>NW_007079402.1:0-718 GCF_000164805.1 Carlito syrichta | reverse complement strand
TCAAAATGAAAACATAATATCTTAACATCTATTTAAAGATCATGAACACTTAGGGACCCCGGAGACTAGCTCTGCAGCATCCTTTGATACTGTTCTCTCCTACAAAATATAAGATGAATTTGCCTATATGATGACATTTGAAATACTCAGGAATGCACTTGTATGACTCCTGCTGGTTGGAACAAGAGATGGCATGAGGAAAGTCAGCAAATTGGAAGGTGAACCATTAAAATCTGAAAGGTCATAGAGTGGGTTCTTTGTCCCATATCTCATCACAGAATTTCTAATTTAATTTAATGACAGTGTCCCTGATTGCCTGGAGGTCCTGCATGCAGAGGCTTTTCCTTGTGCCACGGTAACCTGTTGCCCTTGCCACTGACGAAGCACACAGTGAAAGCTTTAGGGAGCTCCGTGCTTCTGCTTAGAGGACTACAGTGACTGAGTTGGAGTTTTGCTGCAACCTGATTATGGACATCGCCATGTTAACTGTAGGCTGTTCCAACTGGGAAAGCTCAGGAACCAGAGTGCCTGCACCACTGCTGAGGAAGGTTCCTGATTTCCTCACATCCTTTGCTTCCTTACAACAAACTCGATTCCCTGAGGTAACATGTGAAAATCATTTCCTCACCACCTGAAAGAGCTTAATGAAGACTTAGACAAAGTAGGAGATTCTTTACTGTCAGCACTTGGGTGAAGTCTGCTCCCTAATCCAGGAACA
>NW_007079401.1:0-807 GCF_000164805.1 Carlito syrichta | reverse complement strand
AAAATATTTTCTTATGTGTGATAACATGGTGAACTTAAAAAATGAAAGAAAAAGCTAAAATAAAGAGAAAAGGGTAGAATGGTGATTGCCAGCAGCTGGTGGAGAGGCACAGGAATGCAAAGATGTTCCTCAAATGTGCTCACTCATCAGTGGACCTTGGACAACTACTTTAATACTATAAGAAAATGATTGAGAGTAGCAGGAAACTGGGGAAGGTAGTGGGGCAGGGAGGTGGGATTTATAGTAGTAGAAATGGGGAATGGTGGGACACCTTATCAATAAGGGTACCTGCACAATAAATATTTGTGTACCTAATTCTGAATTGCACCCCACAGTGTTGAAATAAAAAAAATTAAGTTGAAAAAGTAGTTAGCTGGGCTCGGTGGCTCAGCCTGTAATCCCACGCCTCTGGGAGGCTGAGGTGAGTGGATTGCCTGAGCCCACTGGTTCGAGACCCGCCTGGGCAGGGAGACCTCATCTCTACAATAAATCAAAAAATCAGATGGGCATGGTAGCGCATGCCTGTAATTCCGGCTACTTGTAAGGCTGAGGCAGAAGGATTGCTGGAGCCCAGCAGGTCGAGGCTGCGGTGGCCAGGAGCGGACACTGCACTCCAGTCTGGGCGACAGAGTGAGACTCCAACTAAAAAAAGAAAAAAAAAAGTTGAAATTTAGTATGGTAAGTTCTCTGGTTATCTGAGATCTTACTACTTATAAAAATACAATGACAAAGCTGGGCTCAGTGGCTCAGCCTGTAATCCCGCGCTTTTAGGAGGCTGAGGTGAGTTGATTGCCTGAGCCCGTGTGA
>NW_007079400.1:0-2181 GCF_000164805.1 Carlito syrichta | reverse complement strand
TCTTGTAGAATCTGCTGGAAAGCCATCTGGACCAGGGCTTTTTTTTGTAGGAAGTTTCTATTACGTGGTCGATTTCCTTGATTGTTATTGGTTTATTTAGGGTCTCAATTTCTTCTTGTTCCAACCTAGGTAGGTTGTGTGATGTCAGAAAGTCTTCCATTTCCTTCTGGTTTTCAAGTTTGTTTCCATACAAGTGTACGTAGTAGTCTCTAATGATCTTTTGTATTTCTTCAGGGTCAGATGTGACTTCATCTTTTGTGTTTCTGATTATGCGTATTTGGTTTTTTTCTCATTTTTTCTTGGTCAGTCTAGCTAGGGGACCATCAATCTTGTTTACCCTTTCGAAGAACCAGCTTTTTGTTTCATTGATTTTTTGTATTATCTTTTTGTCTTCTATGTCCTGGATTTGGGCTTTTATTTTGGTGATCTGGATTCTTCTGCTGAAATTAGGGTTTTTGTGGTCTTGCTTTTCCAGCTTCTTTAGGTGGCTTGTTAGGTTGTCAATTTCTGTTCCTTCCATTTTCCTCATGTGTGTTTGTAGGGATATAAATTCCCCTCTTATTACAGCTTTTAAGGCATCCCAGAGATTTTGGTAAGATGTTTCTTTATTTTCATTTGTTTCCAGGTATCTTTTGATCTCTATTTTGATGTCATCATTGACCCAGGAGTTATTTAGCATCATGCTGTTTAGTGTCCATGTCTTTGTGGGTTTTGGGGGGACTTTGTTGGTGTCAATGTTTATTTTTATTCCACTGTGGTCCGAAAAGGTGCATGGCAGAATTTCAGTCCTTTTAAATTTGCTTATACTTGATTTGTGTCCAATTATGTGGTCGATCTTAGAATATGATCCATGCAGTATTCTGTGGTCTTTGGATGGACTGTTCTGTAGGTATCAATTAAGTCCATTTGGTCCAGAGTCTCATTGAGGTTCTGGATCTCCTTGCTGATTTTTTGTCCTGATGATCTGTCTAGCGTTGTGAGTGGTGTATTAAAGTCCTCAGTTATGATGGTGTTAGAGTCAATGTCTTTCTTTAGTTTTCCTAGAAGTTGCTTTATGAATGTTGGCGCACCTATGTTGGGTTCATATATGTTGAGGATAGATATTTCTTGTGATGGAGTGAACCTTTTATCATTATGTAGTGGCCCTCTGTATCTTTTTTAATTTTTGATAGCTTAAATGGTATTTTGTGTGAAATTCAGATTGCAACTCCTCCTTTCTTTTGTGTTCCATTCGCCTTAAAATTTGTTTCCCATCCTCTTACTTTGAGTCTGTGTATGTCCTTTCTAGTGAGATGGGTCTCTTGAAGGTAGTATATTGCTGCTGGGTGATATTTTATCCATTTTGTCATTCTAGGTCTTTTCAGTGGTGCGTTTTGTTCATTCACACGCAGACTAAATATTGAAATGTGAGAGTTCATCCCTATCCATGGAGTTCTTATTGAGTTGTTGTTCTTCCACTGGGTTTTTCTTTTTCTTTTTTTTTTTTTTTGTCTTCTTTGGTTTGGGGTTGGTTCGAGTATATTTATTCTTTTCCCTGTACTCTTGTGAAGAACGTTGTTCTTTTTTCCTTTTTCTTCTGTGTTTAGTACTTTCTTAAGTGTTTCATGTAGAGATGGTTTTGTGGCTGCATAAGTTCTTAGGGATTGGATATCTGGGAAAGATTTTAATTCTCCCTCACTGATGAAGCTTAGCTTGGCTGGGTAGGTTATTCTTGGTTGAAATTGTTTATCCTTTAGGACTTTGAAGATAGGGCTCCAAGCTCTCCTAGCCTGCAGGGTTTCTGCAGATAAATCTGCTGCTATTCTGATTGGTCTTCCATGGTGGGTGATCTGGCCTTTTTCTCTTGCTGCCTTTAGGATTTTTTCTTTTGTGCCTACTTTATTTAGGCAAATTATTATGTGTCTAGGAGTTGATCTTCTCATTTGTTGTCTTGCGGGGGTTCTCTGAATCTCTTGTGTTTGAATTTTTGTATCACTGATTAGATAAGGGAAATTTTCTTGAATGATCTCGTGGAAAGTTTGGTCCAATGTGGTCTCTGTTTCTCTTTCTGCCTCAGGGAGTCCAATTATTCTTAGGTTAGGCCTCTTGAGGTAGTCACTCATCTCTTGAAGGTTTTGTTCTGTCTTTTTGAGCTTATTTTCTGTGTTTTTAAGAGTTTGGGTTATTTCTATATTTTGGTCC
>NW_007079399.1:0-781 GCF_000164805.1 Carlito syrichta | reverse complement strand
CAGGGATGACCTTTTCCTGCCCCAACCACTGACTGCTTGCCTGACTCCTTGCTGTTTTATTCTGTGGGAGTGGGCTCGCCCCTGGCCCGTGTGTGTGTGTGTGTGTGTGTGTGTGTATGTGGGTGGGGGTGCGTGCGCACGCACGCATGCGCATGCACCGAGGGTTGCAGGGTCTCTCTCCGGGACCCCACGTCAGAAACCCCCGAGACACTTCTCCCAGTACTGTGCTCACTGGACTGGGCTGTGCTTCTCTCCATCGGTGAAGCACTTGGCACCTCCTCCCTCCAGTCTCTGCCTCTCAGGAGACCACTGTGTAGCAATTACCGCTCGCTCCCCATTCTTCCACCTTTGGAATTTTATAAATAACTCTGTGCACAGTCTGTGTGTATGTTCGGCATTTCAGAGCTCAAACATTCTACATGTGTATGCATGGTGTGTCCCACACTGATTTGAGGTGGACGGCGCATGCATGTGGGTCTAAGTGGCTGCGTGTCTGTGTGTCGTGTCGTGTGCACGATGGGTGCACACTGATACGTGCATGTTTTAGTGTGGATCCTGTGCTGTTGTTTCTAGGTATTGTGCTCGGTTCAATATTGGTGTGTACATTCCTACCACATGTGTGCAATTCCATGAGACTCTATGTCGGGGTGTGTGTGTGTTTGAGGAAGTTGGGCCAGTGTCTTTTGTAGCAGGAAGACTAGAAGAGAGTACAGCTAGCTAGTACTACTGGCTTCCTGGGCAGTGCTATTTGACTGCTTTTCCTCTTCTTTAACCTTTGGAG
>NW_007079398.1:0-570 GCF_000164805.1 Carlito syrichta | reverse complement strand
TTACTTTCCCTTGGTAATTTATGATATATACTTGACTAAGGAAACTAACAGATTAGCAAGCACTGGAAATAAAAAATATCTCTCAACATCACAAAAATAAAGACAAACATTTATTCTACTCATGGAATATTTCAGATTTCAGATAAAACTATTTAATACTTTCCACCTTTTTAATAAGCCATAAAGAATCTCAAGAGTATTTCCTTGGAGACAATGTTCTCAGCTCTTTGTAAATATATGGAAGAGGCTTTCTCCTGAGCCTGCCTCCTCCCTGGGCCATGACTCAGACACCCGGGACTGGGATTAGGGAATTTCACTCTGGGGCATACTGCTCCTCTTCCTCCCTGGTCCTCTATCTTCCAGTGCTACTGAATCTGCATTTAAACCTCAGATCAGAAACAAACCTACACTCTCCTCCATGTCAGGCAATGAGACCAGAGACAGACATCATAGATATCTGGGCTCAGCCCTCAGTGACCTTCTCTGCCCTTCCTCCCTCACATGAACCCATATGGGGGATTCTTCCTATAGCAGGTGCTAGTACCTGGCCCTGAAAAACCTCCTGCTGGG
>NW_007079397.1:0-727 GCF_000164805.1 Carlito syrichta | reverse complement strand
GGAACTCTCTTGACCATTATTTTAAGTGAAATAAAGCAGGCACAAAAGGACAAAAATAAAGTGTTCTCATTTATTTGTGGGAGCCAAAAGTGTGATCACATGGAGGCTAGTGAGTGGGAAGACAGATAACACGCTAGGAAGGGTGAGGCAGGGTAGGAGAGAAGATGAAAGAAGTGGGTTGAAACATAAAGACATACAGTGAGATAGAAGGGATACATTTGATATTCAATCGCAGAATAGAGTGTACTTAACCAAAAAAGTATTGTACTTGGCTGATGGACAGCTACATATCCTGAGCTGATCACTTCATATTATGCATGTGTAACAAAATTTCACACCTACCCCATATTCATACAAATAAAAATAAGAATAGAAGTGGAGATATGCAGGCTCTCCCCACCTCCAGAAGTGATTTCTCTTCAAAATACTAGATTACCTTCTCTTTTTCGCTATGGTCAATTGCTAATGACTACCATGAGCTGGACATGTTTCCAGGCTCTGGGAATGCAGAAGCTCACAAGAGGTTGTGCTCAAGAGTTCAGGACATGGAAAATAGCACTGGTCCTGCTGTGTGGAGAGTGGGGAGGGGTGGAGAGTTGCTGCTATGGGGTCCCTAGGGTTCAGCTGACTTGGCTCCATCAAGGATGTCTTCAGAGCCAAGTTGTGAGATGGCCCTGTAGGATTTGAGGGGCCAGCCACTTCGTTGACCATGAAGGACTTTTTGGTG
>NW_007079396.1:0-815 GCF_000164805.1 Carlito syrichta | reverse complement strand
CACTTGGGATCGTACCAAACGAATTAACTTCTGCAAAATACAAGACACCATCAAAATAGCAAGCAGACAGCCCCCGAATGGGACAGACTATTCTCCAGCTATGTATCTGACAACGTGATAACATCTGTGAGCTACAAGAAAATCAAACACTCAGAAGAAAGAGACAAACAATCCCGTTAAAAAGTGGCAAAAATACATGATTGGACACTTCAAATAGAAGAGATGTGGGAAGCCAGGATACACATGAAAACGTGCTCAGCCTCACTCATCATCAAAGAAATGCAAAGGAAAACCACATTGAACTACCACGTAACACCTGTAAGAACGGCCTTCATTAATAACACAAACAATATCAGATGCTGGAAAAGATTTGGGGGAAAAAAAAATGCTTCTGCACTGCATGTGGACTGAAAAGTAGAGCAACATCTTTGGAAATCAGTGTGGCGGTTTCTAAAGGGACAAGAAATTGACCTACCATGTGACCCTGTAATTCCCCTGGTGGGAACAAACCTGGAGAACTCAGATCTTTTACAGAAAGATATCTGCACAAGCATGCTTATTGCAGGTCTAATCACATTTGAAAAAAACCTGACACCAACCATGTCGCCTTCAAAGCTGGAATGGATAAAATGAATGTGGAACATACACAAAATGGAATGTTATGCATCCCTGAGAAGTGACAGGTATAAGGATTTTGCAGAAAGCTTGATGAATATGAATTAGGTCATTTTCCGTGAATTACCACTATAACAAAGAATAGAGTTCCAAATGTTCTCCCTCCTGAGCTGCACTTGATAAATTAGAGTGCTAGAGAA
>NW_007079395.1:3925-5002 GCF_000164805.1 Carlito syrichta | reverse complement strand
ATGAATATGAAAGAAGACATATGGTTTGGTTCCCTTCCTTTTATTTTTATTGCATTTTTTTTTTGAGTTGGAGTCTAACTCTGTTGCCCAGACTGGAGTGCAGTGGCCGCTCCCAGCCACCGCAGCCTCAACCTGCTGGACTCCGGCAATGCTTCTGCCTCAGCCTTCCAAGTAGCTGAGACTACAGGTGCAATCTACCATGCCAGGCTAATAATTTTTTGATTTATTGTAGAGATGAGGTCTAGCCTGCGGGCTCAGGCAATTCACTCACCTCAGCCTCTTAAGGCACGGGATTACAGATTGAGCCACTGAGTCCATCTCCTTTTATTTTAAATCTATTTCTAAGTAAAGTAGATGCTTGTCATCCTACCTCTTTCACAGTAATAAACCAGAGAAAAAGTGTCACCAGAGATGTTGATGACATATTTTATTGTATTTCATTTTGGTGTATTTGTGTACTTGTTAAATGTTTGTTAAATCAATTAATTATTGTGGAGCTGATGTTATCCAACTGTAGTCAGGAGAAAAAAATGACTATTAACATGACAAAATAAGCATCATGTTTTTGTCATTCTTCAACATTTAAGCGAGCAGAGTAAAATAATTTCATTATAACAGTCATTTAATACAGTCATCTAAAGATATATATATATATACACTAATATATATATATTAGTATAAAGATGCGGGGTACAATTTAGGGTTTTGTGTACAAATTTGATTATGCAGGTACCCTTGTTGATGAGGTATGTCTCTCCCTCCCCTAGCAGTTTCCCTCAACTACCAATCACACACCCTCTCCTCTGACAGTTTTCCAATTCTGCCAGTCCCTTTCTTCTAGTATTAAAATTGTTCAAGGTCCACTCATAAATGAGAATATAGGGTACTCTGTTCATTGTTTCTGTGATATATCAGTGAGTTTGATCGACTCCAGATACATCCAAGTGGCTGTGAAGTCCATATGTTTGTCCTTCTTTATGGCTACATAATATTCCATTTTGAATATGTACCACATTTTTTTAATGCAGTCCAGCTTGATGGGCAACATGGTTGGTTTCATGTTTTTGCTATTATGAA
>NW_007079395.1:0-832 GCF_000164805.1 Carlito syrichta | reverse complement strand
TTTTAGCCTCATATAAGTATTAGCTGCTATAATTAACAACAGCACTTTGTAAGGATTTCCAAGATTGAAAAACGTGAGGTTTGACTGATTGCTCTCCCAGAATGTTATTGCAGAGAATGTTGGCTTTGACTGGCTTTGACTCTAGGTATCCCTGATGCCATTTGCATATGGACTGGTGTTAAGTATTCATATGTAGGCAAAAATACACATTAAGCACTTAAATTTGTATAATATTGCATTAGTCCTGCCATTTACTAATCTGGTTTTCAGAGTTACTATACATCTATCCATAGTAATAGTAAAATATAAATAAACCCTATGTTTGTAGAGTATATACTTTTGATTTAATTCTATTATATCTTAGTAAGATTATTTAAATAATTATTTCACCTAATAGTCTCATTTATATTTTTGTGGTATGTTTAGGTTTTTATGGGAGATTCCACAACAAAATGTACACAGGTTCTCCTTTTGCTTTTGCCAAGTCCTCATTGAGAATATTATCAATTACCACTCTGTGCCTCTGGATAAATTTTTATGTGATAAAATTCTGTTAGCTTAGAAATAGGAAAGCCTTTATCTTTTCTGACAAACTTATGTTTCTTTCACTTAGCTAATGGGAGTTAATTCATATCTACCTCTACATTTTAACTACCATGAATTTGTAACAGTTTTCTAGATCAAAGTCATGTCAGCTTTATCATTGGGCATTATTTCTTATTTTTGAAATATTTCCTTGTATTTGTCTCTTTTAAACTGGTGCAGATTTCTTATAAGGAGGTGTAATAAGGAAAGTAACATAGGAAAAGCTATATGGACTATGGATGGGAAT
>NW_007079394.1:0-751 GCF_000164805.1 Carlito syrichta | reverse complement strand
TCCAGTAGTTGGGCTAAGGGCTTATGCTATCACGTCCACTATTTTTTTTAATTGTGTAGAGACAGAGCTACCTAGGCTGGTCTTCATCTCCCGGCCTCAGGCAATCTTCATACCTCAGCTTTTAAAGCATTGGGATGACAGGCATGTGTCACTGTGCCACACTAGATATAATGCCACACGAGACATAATTGACACTGAGTTTGATGGATGGAAACTGAAACTCAATAGTATGTTTTGCATATATTATGTATTTGTGAAGTTAACAAGAAAACTATAGAAATAGTGGCAATGTTTGTTCCTGTGATGTTGAATTAGTGCTTCTGCACACGTCTATTGGGAGTTTTGTGACATAATATGGTAAGATTATTATTCTAACTTATTGCAACCACTGTATTTGTCCTCCTTCATTACAAAACTGTAGGCAGTCTTTGTGTTGTGGCCTAAATACTTTGATGCAAAGAAGACTTTCAAATGAATTATCTTCATTGGTACTAATAGAATAAAGGAGAATTACTTTTACTTGAAAGTATTATTCTCCTTGTTCAGGTTGGTCATCCCAGCTTTCCATTTAACATTATATTCATCATAAAAATCAACCAAATACTTAACAGTTCTACACTGAGGGACATGATTACATATCCCACTGTATCTGACCAGAAGATCCACTGTCTGATCCTGGAAAGGATATGTGTTAATTTGCTGTGTTTCAGATTGGAAGTTTGCATGTCATGAAATCAGCTGAGGATACTAG
>NW_007079393.1:0-789 GCF_000164805.1 Carlito syrichta | reverse complement strand
GGCCCAAATGTTAGTGGAATAGTCAGTGTTCATGCAGGGTTTAACTTGGCTTTGTGTCCTCTGAGGGACAAGTCCTATGCACGAGGAAGTGGAAATGATGTAAGAGCTGAGTATTTTTTGGGATAAGTTTACTTGGTAAAAATGTTGCCATTTTCTTTTTTCTTTTTTTTTTTGAGTTGGAGTCTCACTCTGTCACCCAGACTGGAGTGCAGTGGTCGCTCCCGGCCACCGCAGCCTCAACCTGCTGGGCTTCGGCAATCCTTCTGCCTCAGCCTTCCAAGTAGCTGGAACTGCAGGAGTGAGATACCACGCCAGGCTCATTTTGATTTATTGCAGAGATGAGGTCTCGCCAAGTTGCCCAGGCGGGTCTCGAACCTGCAGGCTCAGGCAATTCACTCACCTCAGCCTCCCAAAGGCGTGGCCATTTTCACCACTTGTAAGAGGTATATAATTCAGTGAAATTCAGTATACTGGCAGTGTTGTGCAGCCATCTATCTAGTTCCAGAACATTTTCCTGACCTCCAGAGGAAACTCAGTGCTCCCCATCCCCCCCATTCTTGGCAACCACTAATCTACATTCTTTCTCTGTGTATTTGCCTATTCTGCTGTTCCACATAAGTGGATTTTCACAGTATGTGGCCTTTTGTGTCTGACTTCTTTCGCTGAGCACGCTGTTTTCAAGGTCTATCCATACTGTGACATGTCAGCATCTCGTATCTTTTTTCCTTGTAACTACATATGTGTGATATTTGCTAACTAGACCATTTTTAAATTTAATGTTCTGTATCT
>NW_007079392.1:0-376 GCF_000164805.1 Carlito syrichta | reverse complement strand
TCAAGCTCTCAGATTCTTTCTTATGCCCGGGTAATTCTGCTTTCCATGCTTATCAGTTTGTTATTTATTTCATTCACAGTATTCTTTATTACTGTTATCTCAGATATCAGCTCCTTCATAGTTTCTTCTTGAGTCTCCTCAATTCTTTAATCTCTCCATTATTGTGTTGATATCTACGTTTGTAGTTTGAGACCCTTCATTCTGGGGGTTCTTCATTGTTTGCATTCCAAAGTCAGTTTTCTCAGTGTCTGCCCTCCCAGGGGTCTGGGAGAGACCCATACTCTTCTTTTGGGTTTTCTTCATGTGTGTAGATTTTTCTCTCTCTCCCCCTTTCCCTCCCCTTCTTTAATTCCATTTTTGAGGGAAGGTGGGGTTG
>NW_007079391.1:0-738 GCF_000164805.1 Carlito syrichta | reverse complement strand
CTATGACCCTTAGACAGAAGAGTTCTGAGGCACACAGCTTCCCTACTCTTGTACTTTGCTTTCTTAATGTATGCTTGGCATAGAATGAGAATTTTGTTTCAATTTTTTAAAATATTACTCTCAGGAAAAAATTGTGAAATACTTGAAAATGGACAAAGAAAAACAATATATTACTCTTCTAGACTTTTCACAACTTTCATTGTCTTTGAATTTTTTCAGTTCTGCAAGCTGTTACATGGCAAGGCACAGGATCATAGACAATTAAATGGAAGGGCACTTGATGCCACTCTTTTTCCCAGCGAAAATGTCAGTTTTGCAACTATTTTAATATTTATTTTTGCTTTTTTAAAGGACTTGAATACTTATGGTGCTTTGAATTCTCCTTTGAATCAGCTGTAATATCTTAGTTTTTTGTTTTTGTTTTTGTTTTTTTGAGTTGGAGTCTCACTCTTTTCTCCCAGACTGGAGTGCTGTGGCCGCTCTCGGCCACCACAGCCTCGACCTGCTGGGTTCCGGCAATCCTTCCACCTCAACCTTCCAAGTAGCCGGAATTACAAGCATGCACTACCACGCCCGGCTGATTTTTTTTTATTTATTGTAGAGATGAGGTCTTTCCTGCTCAGGCGGGTCTCGATTGCGCGGGCTCAGGCAATCCACTCACTTCACCCTCCCAAAGGCATGGGATTACAGGCTGAGCCACAGAGCCCGGCTTCTTAGTTGTTTTTTCATTAACTACTG
>NW_007079390.1:0-569 GCF_000164805.1 Carlito syrichta | reverse complement strand
GAAGTCCCCAGTTATGATAGTGTAGAGCTAATATCTTTCTTTAGTTTTCCAAGAAGCTGCTTTATGAAAGTTGGCGCACCTATGTTGGGTGCATATATATTTAGAATAGATATTTCTTGTTGATGGATTGAGCTTTTATCATTATGTAGTGGCCTTCTGTATCTTTCTTGATTTTTAATAGTTTGAAGGGTATTTTGTCTGAAATTAAGATGGCTACTCCTCCTTTCTTTTGTATTCCGTTCGCCTGGAAGTTTGTTTCCCATCCTCTTACTTTGAGTCTGTGGATGTCCTTTGTAGTGAGGTGAGTCTCTTGAAGGCAATAGATTGTTGCCTGATGATATTTTATCCATTGTGCCAATTTACATTTAGGCAGGGTACCATTTGTTGCTATCGCTTTTGGTCTAATAAGGAAAGGAAAAAGGACAATCCTTGTCAAGGATTTAGAGAAATTAGAATCCTCTTTTTTTGTTGTCAGGAGTGTAAAATGGCTCCACTTCTGTGGAAAACATCTTCCCGGTTCCTCAACAAGTTACACATCGAATTACGATGTGGCCCAGCAAGTCTACTCC
>NW_007079389.1:0-481 GCF_000164805.1 Carlito syrichta | reverse complement strand
GTGTACACACACATACACACACACACACACACACACACACACACGCACACACACACACACACGCACACACACACGTACTCACAGCAATCTTCCTTGATCAATCCTGGCTGGGCAAATCTTTCTGTCCTTTGTCCCTTCAGGACATGCTGCTTGCATGAGGTCAGGACAGGTTTCACTTTGGGGTGCTTAATGTTCACTGCTTATGTGTCTCAGCCTCCAGTGACTGTGCTCTGGGGAAAGGGACTGAAATTTGGTCCAGTTTGTCTCTGCAGACCTGCCTAGTGCACAGCTGATGACCATCAAGACTGTGACTTTTGTTCACCTAGACTATGAGTCTAGTCCATTCCTATGGTCCTACCAACGTAGCTCACCTGGGAAAAAAACACATCATTGAGGGCTAATTCCAGGCAAGGTTTCTCTTGAGGGACACTGCAGTGGTTGTCCTGAGGTCTTTAAAATAGAGAGATGTCAAATTGATTTT
>NW_007079388.1:0-570 GCF_000164805.1 Carlito syrichta | reverse complement strand
GAAAGCAGCGTGCCCTTTGCAGATCTCTCTGGGGGGTGTGTGTGTGTGTGTGTGTGTGTGTGTGTGTGTGTGTGTGTGTGTGTGTGTCTAGTGGTGGTGATGATGGTGGTAGAAGTCACAGCATCAGCTGCAATGAAAACCACACGTTTGTCTGGGTGGAGCATCTGGTAGTGTCAGGAAGATGCCTGACAGACTGGCAGATGCCTCACAAAGTGTCTTCCTTCTCTCCATCATCCTACCCCCTCCACCAATTCCAATGAAAAGGCTCATTAAGGCATGGGGGCGCCTTCTCACATTCCCACCCAGTGTGGCTCGCCTGCACTGCACAGCATAATGCTTCCTGATCAGACATTCTCGGGCAACAAGATGTGAGCTGCTCCAGCCAGCCTCTCCCGCCGTAAAGCAGCAGGGTGAAGCGGCTCTGTGCATACTGATACGCACGCTTGGCTGTTCCTGAGACCCTGGTCGTGATCATGATTTACTTTACATACCGATTAGATTGAGCTGAGAGTGGTAATCAAAAGCGTGGATGCCCTGGGTAATGCTGAAGGCTGTCGTCTTGAGATGCTG
>NW_007079387.1:0-603 GCF_000164805.1 Carlito syrichta | reverse complement strand
AAACACAAAAGATGAAGTCACATCTGACCCTGAAGAAATACAAAAAGATCATTAGAGACTATTATGTACACTTGTATGGAAACAAACTTGAAAACCTTAAGGAAATGGAGGACTTTCTGACATCACACAACCTGCCTAGGTTGAAACAAAAAGAAATTGAGATCCTAAATAGACCAATAACAATCAAGGAAATTGACTACGTAATAAGAAAACTATCTACAAAAAAAAGCCCTAGTCCAGACCGCTTTCCAGTAGAATTCTACAAGACATTTAAGGAGGAGCTGATACCAATCCTACTGAAGGTATTCCAGGCAATTTAGAAAGATGGAACTCTCCCCAAATCATCTTACGAAGCTAACATCACATTGATACCCAAGCCAGATAAAGACCCAACAAAGAAAGAGAACTACAAGCCAATATCTTTGATGAACATAGATGCTAAAATCCTCAACAAGATCCTAGCAAGCCGGATTCAACAATACATCTCAAAAATCATCCATCATGACCAAGTAGGTTTCATTCCTGGGATGCAAGGCTGGTTCAACATTCATAAAACCATAAATGTAATTAAATACATCAACAGATGTCAAAACAAAAACCACA
>NW_007079386.1:0-892 GCF_000164805.1 Carlito syrichta | reverse complement strand
CAGCTAGCACCCCAGGTAACTCACAGTCTCTGAAATGCTCGGTTATGTTCATCAGTGCAAACTCTTCCTGCCTCTAAAGCCACACTGAGAAAGGACATAATTTCAACCTAGGGCTCCTCTTTAGACAGTCAGGTCCTTCTGTCCCGCCATGTTGGGAGGTCACCAGCAGGCAGACACACAGGCAGATTCCTGGAGTCAGGAGCTGCCAACTGGCCCAGTGATGCCATGGGGCACTATGCACAAGTGTTTGCCAAGACGTTGTCATCTATAGTCCTGGCCAATGGGGCCGTTTGGAAATGTCAGAATCCTTCTAAAAGTAAAACCTGGGAGCCTCTCCATGGCCAGGATGGGAGTGATTTAGTGCATCCTCTGCAAATGAACCCATGGACGGGCCTGTACCTCTCCTGGAGGTGCCTGTCAGGTTGCCAGGAATGGCCACTGCTCTGTAGCCCAAGGCGTCACTGATCGGGGGATGTTCTCAAGTTCCAATTAGAAGAAAAACACTGCCTGAGAGAAAACTCGAGATAAAAATGACTGGTCTTCCCTTAATTAAGTTTGACTGAAAGTTATTCTGCAACCAGGGGAGCCTCAGTCAATTTTCAGTATGACCAGCAAATCAAAGGGAAGGTTTCCCAGGCAACAGGAGAACACAGGCCCTGCATATTGCCTGGGGTGGACAGAGTTTACCGCCAGGGAGTGCTTACTGAGAGCAAAGACTCTTGTCTTCCACAGCTCAGACTCCCAGCGGTAGCAAGGGGACCTGGTGGCTCAGTGCTCCCTCCTGGCTTGAAGGCAACACTCCTGAAATGGATCCAGCTCGCCAGGGAGCAGCCTAGGGTGTGTGTGCCCATCTGTGTCCAGGGATCCTGGGGTTTTCCACTCCCCACCCAGC
>NW_007079385.1:0-564 GCF_000164805.1 Carlito syrichta | reverse complement strand
TACAATAAATTTTAAAAACCCCAGCTGGGCGTGGTAGCCCATGCCTGTAATTCCGGCTACTTGGAAGGCTGAGGCGGAAGGATCGCCTAAGCCCAGCAGGTCGAGGCTGCGGTGGCCGGGAGCGGCCACTGCACTCCAGTCTGGGCGACAGAGTGAGATTCCAACTCAAAAAAAAAAAAAAAAAGTATACCTGGGAGGAAATATTGACTGAGGCTAGGCAGAATAAGAGAAGAGGTGTTCCTAGAATGAAGACAAATGCAATCATAGAATGGAAGTAACATCCCCAAGTACATAGAATGTGTGTGTATATGGGGCAGAGTAGGGTGGAAGGTTCCAGGTTTGATTCACTTTATCGTTAAAAAAGGCAAAATCAGAAGACCAGAAAATCCCTTTTGGGGCCCGAGGGCTTGAGCTGGCCATCTTTATATGTCAGGGTTCCTCTGAGCTCTGTTTTGGGCAGAGTGCCTGTGGCCTGGAGGCATTGGACAGGCCCTCTAAAGGAGCATCCTGGGTCAGATATGTAATTATTTTCCAGAAGGTTGAGTCTATACCTGGTTGTGTGGG
>NW_007079384.1:0-867 GCF_000164805.1 Carlito syrichta | reverse complement strand
CCAAAATCTCTGGGATGCCCTAAAGCTGTAGTAAGAGGGAAACTTATATCCCTACAAACACACATGAAGAAAATGGAAGGAACAGAAATTCACAACCTAACAAGCCACCTAAAGAAGCTGGAAAAGCAAGACCACAAAAACCCTAATTTCAACAGAAGAATCCAGATCACCAAAATAAAAGCCCAAATCCAGGACATAGAAGACAAAAAGATAATACAAAAAATCAATGAAACAAAAAGTTGGTTCTTCAAAAGGATAAACAAGATCGATGGTCCCCTAGCTAGACTGACTAAGAAAAAATGAGAAAAAACCCAAATAAGCTCAATCAGAAACACAAAAAGATGAAGTCACATCTGACTCTGAAGAAATACAAAAGATCATTAGAGACTACTATGTACACTTATATGGAAACAAACTTGAAAGCCTTAAGGAATGGAGGACTTTCTGACATCACACAACCTACCTATGTTGGAAAAAGAAGAAATAGATACCCAAAATAGACCAATAACAATCAAGGAAATCGACTATGTAATAAGAAAACTACCTACAAAAAAAAGCCCTGGTCTAGATGACTTTCCAGCAGAATTCTACAAGACATTTAAGGAGGAGCTGATACCAATCCTATTGAAGGTATTCCAGTCAATTGAAAAAGATGGAACTCTGTAAGAACTTTCTATACCGGTTTTTATAGATACCTCCTTGCACCAAGGATCCAGCAACTGGAGGTTCAACACTAGACCCAGTGGTGTGCTACAGGTTTCAGCCCCAGACTCAGCTGATGTCCATTCTGATTGGTTGCTGTCCAAACCATACTTGCTGTTAAATATTCTATCCCGAGGTTCGGAGGCAAGATGGCGATGTCATAGG
>NW_007079383.1:0-968 GCF_000164805.1 Carlito syrichta | reverse complement strand
ATATGTTATAGTAAGAATTCACTGATCAATTTTTCTTGCCTAATATGATTATATAACACTTTGAAAGTGCTTTAGAACCTGTGATACATTTTCGATATTTCAGGTCATGGTGATTGTAGCTTTTATATTGAATATGTAGGTAGCTTTCTGGGTATCTGCATACAGTTTTCATCAAATTTTATCTTTGTAATTCAAATATTTATTTGTTCTAATTACTCTCTCCTTTCCTTGTAGGACTTTTATTATTCATATGAAAGAAATTTAATACTTTTTCACAGTGGATTGTTTGTTACCCTCATAAAGTTTTATTTTGGTTCTCTTTTCTTTAAGTAGATCATATTGCTGCATGATCAGAATCATGAGTGTTTCCTACTACAGTATTTTATTTTGTTATTTATTGATCACATCCAGAGAACTTCATTTCAGTTACTTTATTTTCATCACTAACATTTTCATAGTGTTTAAAAATTTATTTTATTTATATTATCATTTCTTTTGAATTCCTTTATTTTTTATGTACTTCTATAAACACAGCTGTCTTATAATTTTGTAATTGCTATGTTTTCTGAGTCCTTATATATTCACAGATTTTTGTTTATTATGGGTCACATTTTCTCTTCTTTTCATTCAGAAATCAGATATTCCATATTTTTAATGTTACTTTGAGAGCCTAGGTTCTAATATCTTTCTTTTAAGAATGTTCAGCTTTTTTTGGTAAACAATTAAGCTAATTACAAATTATTCTAATCCTTTTTAGCACTCTTTAAAAGTTTTTTATATGGCTGATCTTTGATGACCTTCTCTTTGCAAATAATTTATCCCTCAGACTTCTCCATTGAATGTCCTGGATGATCACAAGGGATTCTTCTTCTTTTTTTTTTTTTTTTTTTGCTTTTGAAAGTTCAAAACTGTTCTTAAAATTTTTTCTAACCCTCTGTGAGTGATGGGAGTTCTTATTCTTACAACTG
>NW_007079382.1:0-650 GCF_000164805.1 Carlito syrichta | reverse complement strand
ATAAAAGCCCAAATCCAGGACATAGAAGACAAAAAAATAATACAAAAAATCAATGAAACAAAAAGCTGGTTCTTCGAAAGAGTAAACAAGATTGATGGTCCCCTAGCTAGACTGACCAAGAAAAAACGAGAAAAAAACCAAATAAGCATAATCAGAAACACAAAAGATGAAGTCACATCTGACCATGAAGAAATACAAAAGATCATTAGAGACTACTACGTACACTTGTATGGAAACAAACTTGAAAACCAGAAGGAAATGGAAGACTTTCTGACATCACACAACCTACCTAGGTTGGAACAAGAAGAAATTGACACCCTAAATAAACCAATAACAATCAAGGAAATCGACCACGTAATAAGAAAACTTCCTACAAAAAAAAGCCCTGGTCCAGATGGCTTTCCAGCAGAATTCTACAAGACATTTAAGGAGGAGCTGATACCAATCCTACTGAAGGTATTCCAGGCGATTGAAAAAGATGGAACTCTCCCCAAATCATTTTACGAAGCCAACATCACAGTGATACCCAAGCCAGGTAAAGATCCAACAAAGAAAGAGAACTACAGGCCAATATCTTTGATGAACATAGATGCTAAAATTCTCACAAGATCCTAGCAAACCGGATTCAGCAATACATCTCAAAAATCATG
>NW_007079381.1:0-751 GCF_000164805.1 Carlito syrichta | reverse complement strand
AGATAGCACCTCTGGCCTTCCTGATTTCTGGTCAGTGGGTCAAGGATATTAAGTTGCATCTGTTTTAGAACCTCCTAACCGTGCCCATGCTACTGTGTTGTTCTGGGTACTTCCTATTTAACAGTATTTCCTTTGGGGATGGGCTTTCGTGGCTGGCACTCTCCTGTGGGAGGGACCAGTGGACACTGGCCCGAGTCCAAGCAGCATAAAGCAACAGGCAAAACTCTTTTCCATTGAGCTGTGTTTCCATGGTTGGTGGTCCACCCATGACTGCAGAGGCTGTCTTTCCAAGGGGCTATGCGATTGTTGATGCCATCGGCCCCCCTGCTTTTGAGGCCGAACAAGGACAGGACTCTGCTTCGCTCGTGTATTTAACCACCAGATTTTGCAGCGACGGTCCATCTAGAGTCACTTTACAGAACACAACCTTTAAAAACTTACTAAATAGGCAATGTTTCACCATTAATCTCGCTTTGGACAATAGATGCCAGTCCGCTGTTCATCCACATACGAACAAGACACAGAGAGCGGCCGATTGCAACCCTTGCTTCATGATAATAATAAAAACCCCAGTCAGACACAGAAGCTCATGACTGTGATCCCAGCATTTTGGGATGCAGTGGCAGGAGGATACGTTGAGCCCGGAAGTTTGTCGGGAAACTTCATCGTTATGAAAAATACAAAAAACCCTGGAGTATGGTGGCGTGTGTCGTTAGTCCCAGCAACTCAGAAGGCTGAAGCGAGAGGACCG
>NW_007079380.1:0-771 GCF_000164805.1 Carlito syrichta | reverse complement strand
GATGGAGTGAACCTTTTATCATTATGTAGTGGCCCTCTGTATCTTTTAAATTTTGATAGCTTAAATGGTATTTGTCTGAAATTAGGATCGCGACTCCTCCTTTCTTTTGTGTTCCATTCGCATGAAAATTTGTTTCCCATCCTCTTACTTTGAGTCTGTGTATGTCCTTTCCTAGTGAGATGGGTCTCTTGAAGGCAGTATATTGTTGCCTGGTGATATTTTATCCATTTTGTCATTCTATGTCTTTTCAGTGATGCATTTAGTCCATTCACATTCAGACTAATTATTGAAATGTGAGAGTTCGTCCCTATCATGGAGTTCTTATTGAGTTATTGTTCTTCCACTTGGTTTTTTCTTTTTTCTTTTTCTTTTTTTTTTGTCTTTCTTTTGCTTTTGGGGTTGGTTCGTGTATATTTTATTCTTTTCCCTGTACTCTTGTGAAGAACGTTGTTCTTTTTTCCTTTTCTTCTGTGTTTAGTACTTTCTTAAGTGTTTCATGTAGAGATGGTTTTGTGGCTGCATAAGTTCTTAGGGATTAGATATCTGGGAAAGATTTTAATTCTCTCTCACTGATGAAGCTTAGCTTGGCTGGGTAGGTTATTTTTGGTTGAAATTGTTTATCCTTTAGGACTTTGAAGATAGGGCTCCAAGCTCTCCTAGCCTGCAGGATTTCTGCAGATAAATCTGCTGCTATTCTGATTGGTCTTCCATGGTGGGTGATCTGGCCTTTTTCTCTTGCTGCCTTTAGGATTTTTTCTTTTGTGCCTACTT
>NW_007079379.1:0-599 GCF_000164805.1 Carlito syrichta | reverse complement strand
AAAACTCAAAGAAAGACAACAAATAAACTGGAACAACTCTGTAAGAACCTTATGACAGGGATCAACTCTTGCATTTCAATTATTAGCCTAAATGTGAACGGACTAAATGCACCACTGAAAAGACATAGATCGGCAAAATGGATAAAATATCATCAGGCAGCAATCTATTGCCTTCAAGAGACTCACCTCACTAGAAAGGACATCCACAGACTCAAAGTAAGAGGATGGGAAACAAACTTCCAGGCGAACGGAATACAAAAGAAAGCAGGAGTAGCCATCTTAATTTCAGACAAAATACCCTTCAAACTATTAAAAATCAAGAAAGATACAGAAGGCCACTACATAATGATAAAAGGCTCAATCCATCAACAAGAAATATCTATTCTAAATATATATGCACCCAACATAGGTGCGCCAACTTTCATAAAGCAGCTTCTTGGAAAACTAAAGAAAGATATTGGCTCTAACACTATCATAACTGGGGACTTCAATACCCCACTCACAACCCTAGACAGATCATCAGGACAAAAAATCAGCAAGGAGATCCGGAACCTCAATGTAACTTTGGACCAAATGGACTTAATTGATACCTACAGAAG
>NW_007079378.1:0-801 GCF_000164805.1 Carlito syrichta | reverse complement strand
CATTTAGGTCTCTGATCCATTTGGAGTTAACCTTTGTGCATGGGGATAGATAGGAGTCCTGTTTCAATCTTCTGCATGTGGTCAGCCAGTTTTCCCAGCACCATTTACTAAATAGGTTCTCCTCTCTCCAGTGGTAGGTGGTGGAGGCCTTGTTGATGATGAGTTGGTTGAGAAATTGAGGTTTTACTTCTGGAATCTCAATTCTATTCCATTGATCTATGTGCCTGTTCCTATACCAATACCAAGCTGTTTTGATGATTGTAGCTTTATAGTAAAGTTGAAGTCTGGTAATGTGATACCACCTGCTTTGTTTTTTTTTTTGCTGAGAATTGTTCTGGCTATTCTTGGACGTTTGTGCTTCCATATGAATTCCTGTGTTGTGTTTTCTAGGTCTGAGAAGAATGTTGCTGGTAATTTGATGGGTATTGCATTGAATTTGTAGATTGCCTTAGGTAAGATGGACATCTTCACAATGTTGATTCTTCCAATCCATGAGCATGGGATATTTTTCTACTTGTTTGTGTCATCTTTGATTTCTTTGAGCAGTGTTTTGTAATTTTCATTGTAAAGGTCTTTCACGTCTCTGGCTAGGAAGATGCCAAGGTATTTCATTTTTTTGTGGCTATTGTGAATGGAATTGTGTTTTTTATTTGAGTTTCTGTTTGTTTATTATTGGTGTAGAGAAATGCAATTGTCTTTTGTACATTTATTTTGTATCCTGAGACTTTGCCAAAGGCCTTTATCAGATAAGGAGGTTTTTGACAGATTCTCTTGGGTTTTCAAGGTACATAATCATATCAG
>NW_007079377.1:0-757 GCF_000164805.1 Carlito syrichta | reverse complement strand
TGAAATTAGGGTTTTAGTGGTCTTGCTTTTCCAGCTTCCTTAGGTGGCTGTTAGATGTCAATTTCTGTTCCTTCCATTTTCCTCATGTGTGTTGTAGGGATATAAATTCCCCTCTTATTACAGCTTTTAAGGCATCCCAGAGATTTTGGTAAGATGTTTCTTTATTTTCATTTGTTTCCCGGTATCTTTTGATCTCTATTTTGATGTCATCATTGACCCAGGAGTTATTTAGCATCATGCTGTTTAGTGTCCATGTCTTTGTGGGTTTTGGAGGGACTTTGTTGGTGTCAATGTTTATTTTTATTCCACTGTGGTCCGAAAAGGTGCATGGCAGAATTTCAGTCCTTTTAAATTTGCTTATACTTGATTTGTGTCCAATTATGTGGTCGATCTTAGAATATGTTCCATGTGGTGATGAGTAGAATGTGTATTCTGTGGTCTTTGGATGGAGTGTTCTATAGGTATCAATTAAGTCCATTTGGTCCAGAGTCTCATTGAGGTTCCGGATCTCCTTGCTGATTTTTTGTCCTGATGATCTGTCTAAGGTTGTGAGTGGTGTATTAAAGTCCCCAGTTATTATGGTGTTAGAGTCAATGTCTTTCATTAGGTTTCCTAGAAGTTGCTTTATGAAGGTAGGTGCGCCTATGTTGGGTGCATATATGTTTAGGATAGATATTTCTTGTTGATGGAATGAACCTTTTATCATTATGTAGTGGCCCTCTGTATCTTTTTTAATTTTTGATAGCTTAAATGGAAT
>NW_007079376.1:0-771 GCF_000164805.1 Carlito syrichta | reverse complement strand
AGAGATGAGGTCTCGCTGCCCAGGCGGGTCTTGAACCCGCAGCCTCAGGCAATCCACTCACCTCAGCCTCCCAAAGGCGCGGGATTACAGGCTGAGCCACTGAGCCCGGCTGAGTTGATTCCTTTTTAGAGGGGTCTTCTGTTTTAGTATGTTGGGAGAACTCATAAATCCTCTTTCTAGTCATAATTCTGTTCCCTGTCTGCTCAAACCTTAAGAAGATTCTACATTGAGGGATGTTTGACCTTAGAGATACCAAAAATTTTTTCTTTAGATGGCTTTATTGAACCAAGATCTGGTCAAGTCAAGACTTGTACATTACATTTGACTGTCATGTTTCTTTCATTTCTCTTGATCCAGACATTACCCCCACCACTGCCATCATGTATGGTGTGTGTGTATACACAGGGATGACCCTTGGGATTGAAAGGAAACAAGCTAGAGAAAAGTCCTTGCCCAGACCAGTGCGCTATGAACTGCAGAGTGTGACTAAATCATCCCCTGCCACTGGAGGATAAAAGGAAGGTGGTCCCATCACTCTGCAGTGAAACCACCAGTCAGCCAGCCCCAAACCGCAGACACATGAGGGTAGATTAAAGGTTGCAAGGGCTTGAAAAACTTGCTGTTTCTCAGGAAGCCAATGGATGATGGTCTCCCTCCTAATGAATGGAGTAAACCAAGAAAGAGAAAAACATGGACTCCAGTAAAGATCTAGCAAAGGAGGAGATAGGAAGGTGCCTATGTCAGCTTCCTGGGACACACAAGACACAGTGA
>NW_007079375.1:0-814 GCF_000164805.1 Carlito syrichta | reverse complement strand
GCTTTAATAAGCTATCATAGGATCTGTAGCAGCATCTGCCACTGGTTTGGCTCAAGAAGTTCACACAGCTAATCATGTGAATGATTTGTCCCAAAATGTTAGCTTAGCTTTATTTACTCAAGAACAGATAGATAAAGGTATTATTGATAGGTTGAATGCTTTAGAATCAGCATTAGTATATATAGGAAATCAAATACAACATATTAAGGTTCAGATGTCTGTAGCTTGTCATGCTCAATTTAAATGGATTTGTGTTACACCTTTGCCATATGATGGTCAAAATGTCAGTTGGGCTGATGTTCAGAAACACCTTATGGGAGTTTGGCAGTCCTCTAATTCTTCTTTAAATATTCAACAGTTACAGGGTCAAATCGTTGCTATCTCTCAGGCACACTTGTCTACACTTTCATTTTCTCAATTGGCTTCTAGATTTACTTCTTCTCTTTCTCAATTTGTGGCTTCTCATTCTATTTGGAATCTGATCTATAATTTCATTGCTATTGGTGTGATTGTTCTTCTTCTGCTGTTTATTTTTCCAGTCATCATCCGACGTTTAAGAAAAGCAGTGCAACGCAATTCAGATAACATTCATCTGGCAGTGCTCAGTAATAAAGTTAAAAAATAATGTCATCTATCAGCTGGTCACTTATGTCATAAAGGCTAATATTTTGTGTCATCAGCTCACCATTCTTCATTCTCCCTATGTCCCCTTAAGTCTTTACGCTCTTGGTATTCAGTGACGGGTAAGATTCCAGCCACCTAGTATGAACCTAAGACAGGCATTCCCCGCAGGGAAGGGGAACGGGCCAATGAG
>NW_007079374.1:0-882 GCF_000164805.1 Carlito syrichta | reverse complement strand
TAGTTGGAGGAGTAGGTGGTGGAACACCATGTGAAGTCCATGGTGGCAGCAGAGGAGAGCCAGACGATAGAACTCACCTCCAGACTGTATTTCTATAATGTTTTTGTTCTCTTCAATTGTTATCTAAATCTTATTAATACATGATCCTATGTAGTTTTTTTTTTTTTTTGAGTTAGAGTCTCACTCTGTCACCCAGACTGGAGTGGAATGGCCGCTGCTGGCCACTGCAGCCTCGACCTATTGGGCTCTGGTGATCCTTCCGCCTCAGCTATGTATATTTCTTAATCTGTTTGTGCATTTGGTGTTCTTATTGTTTAAGGAGTATACCTAAAATGTAGAGTCCCTTCCAAGACCCCCACGACAAAGAAAGATCCATGTTGAATAGTAATTCTTTTCTCTATTTTCTCTTAGTTAAATTTCTAAAGTTAAATCTAACAATCTTATATATACTCACCACAAGTTGCTATTTATGGAAGCCATTGCTGAACACAGAACCACTGGAGTCTCCTGTAGGTCTCTTGAGTCTATTATGGAATAGTGATTAGAAGGACAGGACAGCTACTGGAGGAAGGACTGCTTGGGTTTGGGTCTCAGCTGAACATTGCTCACTGTGTCTCCTTCGGCAAGTTATGTGATCTTTCTTAGATTTGGTTTTCTCATATATAAAATGGGAATAATAAAAATATCTATGCTAGGTTTGAATGTGTTCCCCAAAGCTTATGGATTGGAGTCTTGATCCCCAATGAGGCAATGTTGGGAGGTCAGGTCTAACGAAAGATGTTTGTATTATGGGGGCATCACACTTATAAATGAATTAACACCACCATCACAGGATTGACTTGGCTTCATTATCACCAAAGTGGGCTCCTTATAAAGAATGAT
>NW_007079373.1:0-679 GCF_000164805.1 Carlito syrichta | reverse complement strand
CCAAGGAGTGTATGTTTCCACTTGATGGTGTCCCATAAGTCCCTCAAACTATCTTCCCTCTTCACTCCTTTTTTCTTTTGCTCATTCAGATTAGATGATTTTCTTGGACTTGTATTCTAGTTCACTTACCTTTATTTCTGCTTAATCTAGTTGGCTGTTGAATCCCCCTATTGAATTTTTAAAATATAGTTATAGCATTCTTCAGCTCTATGACCTCTGTTTGGCACTTTTGTATTTTCTCCTTTTATAAATTCTCAATTTTCTCTTACATTTCTTTCCTGTCTTTGGTGATAACCTTGATTACCATTATTTTGAATTCTCTGCTGGGTATCTCCATTTTAATAGGGCTGGTTTACGGAGATTTATCTTGTGCTTTTACCTAGAACATATTTCCATGTTTCTTTATTTTGCCTGATTTTCTGTGTTGGCTTCTGCACATTATAGTAGACTGTCTTTCCTAGCTTTGTCAGAGAGTTCTTGTGTAGAAAAGGATCTCACCAATCCATTTGGCCAGAAATGCTAAGGTTCCTTTCTAACCTTTGTGTTTTTGTAAACTGCTTTATCTGTTCTGGGTCCATCCCTAAAAGATTAAGATGTGAGATGTCTTGTCAGTACCCCAAGATGGGTAAGGTAGAATCCAGAACTTCCAGATGTAGCTGAAAAGATTGGAGTGTACAGG
>NW_007079372.1:0-767 GCF_000164805.1 Carlito syrichta | reverse complement strand
AGTAGCCGAAATTACAGGCATGCACTACCACGCCCGGCTGATTTTTGATTATGTAGAGATGAGGTCTCGCTGCCCAGGCGGGTCTCGAACCCGCGGGCTCAGGCAATCCACTCACCTCAGCCTCCCAAAGGCGCAGGATTACAGGCTGAGCCACCGAGCCCGGCTTAGTCTATCATTTTCAAACTCCGACATACTTCATCTGCTAGAAGCAAAATTATAAAATGCTGAACATTTAATAACTCTGTACACTGGCTGAGTGTGGAATAGAAAGTGGAAAAAAATCCCTCATCTGTTTCATTAATTCCTTCAATCACCATTAAGTAGTTACTTTTAAGAAATGAAAAAAATATGGAAGAGAAAGGAAAATTACAAAATGTAATTCAGATTGTGTCTTCTGAAAATTTGTATAGCTTTTATTACTATTTGATTAAAATCTTTAAAGCTTTTAAAAGTGATTGTTTCAGTTATCAATAGCTGCTAACAAACCTCCCCAAACTTAGAGTTCTATAATGATGCATGATTTCTCATGATTCTTTTTTTAAATTTTTTAAAAAATTTTAAAGAGGTGGGGTACAATTCAAGGTTAGATATGCAAACGTTGATTATACAGGTACCCTTCTTGATGAAGTGTGCCCCTCCCTCCCCTAGCAGTTTCCCTCAACTGCCAATCCCACCCCCCTCCCCTGGCAGTTTCCCACTACTGCCAATCCCTTTCTTAGAGTATTATGATAACTGTTCAAGGTCCGCTTATGAGTGAGAACATATGA
>NW_007079371.1:0-632 GCF_000164805.1 Carlito syrichta | reverse complement strand
CCCAATGTCTTAGATGTTCTGAGATGGGGCCTTTTGGAGATATTTGGATGAGATCATGAGGGTGGGTCTTTCATGATGGGATTAGTATCCCTTGGAGAAGAGACCCCAGAGAGTTTGCTCTCTCTCCCCTCTCACCTGTCTCTGCCTCCTGTCATGTGAGGACACAGCAGAAGGCAGCATCTGCAGCCCAAGAAGCGACCTATCTCTGAAACCAACCATGCTGGCACCTTGAACCACCAAGCCTACCAATGTGAGTTATAGGTGCTAAGGAAAGAGATTGGAAGGACCTGCCCTCAGGACACTTACATTCTAGAGATTGTCATCATCCACATGTAAGAGGTCCCTGTACCTTAAAAGGATGAGCTATAGGCTTGGGGCAGGGAATTTGCAAATAGAGAGACCAGGGCCAGGAGAAAACACACTCCTGTCCTTTACTGGCTTTCCCTACAGAGACTGGGACTCGCAGGGCAAAATCGGAGCCTCTCCATTCACTCCTGCATGACTGTGAACTGTGAGGAAATAAATATGTTATTTAAGTCACCCAGTCTCTGTTGTTCTGTCTTGGTAAGCCAAGCTGAGGAGCACAGGGAGACTGAGAGTTAGGGGCAAAAAGTGGACTTCCATGATGGCTG
>NW_007079370.1:0-635 GCF_000164805.1 Carlito syrichta | reverse complement strand
TGGGCTCTGGCGATCCTTCCACCTCAGCCTTCCAAGTAGCTGGAACTACAGGGACCCACTACCATGCCTGGCTAATTTTTTGATTTTTATTGTAGAGATGACGTCTCACCCAAGTTGCCCAGGCAGGCTCGAACCTGCAGGGTCAGGCAATTCACTCACTTCGGCCTCTCAAAGCGCGGGATTACAGGCTGAGCCACCGAGCCTGGCCAGACATACATCTTAAAAGATGGTCATCCTTATGGAGATGATTATAAAATCAATTATAGATGGTAAAGGATCACCTAAATAGAGAAGTAGACTAGGTTCAGGGATAAGAAGAATAAATTATTATATTGCTCACCTAAATTATCTGTAAATAACTACAGTTCAGTTTCTCTTAAATTTCCAGTTTTTAATAAATGTCTGACACTAGTCCAAGTACTTTGAATGTATTAACTCATTTAAACCTCAGAACAATTGGCAATTTTGTATTCATTTTATATATGACTACGATTGTAGAGTGGTTTGTGTCTTACAACATGTCTAGTAAGTGCAAGTACTAGCTGCCTGAGTTCATCTATGCTCTCTTAAATACTATTGCATTTTGTCTCTCCAGTATTTTTTATGGAACTTAATAAGCTAGTTATCAAGTTCGG
>NW_007079369.1:0-634 GCF_000164805.1 Carlito syrichta | reverse complement strand
AAAGTACTTTGAAAGTAATACATAGAAAACATCTCTGAAAATGTGTATACAGGGCAATAACCTTGTGTCCCCTCCGGCTTGGGAGATTTTCTGTCCTCTCAATAAATCCTGTTATTTTTAAAGAAAGAAAATGTGTATACATTCTTTTAACACCTTCGGTAGATTAAGATGAAACATCTCAGCAAAATGAAAAGGCACAGACTCTCCACACCTGCAGGCCTCAGCACGGCATCGCTCACTGCCTGTGAGTTCTTGTAGATGGGCTGGGCATGCTCAAGGCTTGTAATTCATTCTGCAGGTTTTCTACCCCAAGTACACAGGGCCCCTCCTTTCACCAAACAGAGACTTAAGCAGATGAAGACAGTGAAGTACCAGTAGAGCATTTTCTAGCACCTCTATTGTGCTGGGTTCTCTTGCCTTCTTCTCAGAGATGGAATTCTGAGACTCACCTCAGCACGAGAAATGGGACCTCCAAATGCCACCTGAGCTATGCCTCCTGTGGACTTCTAGCTGTGGCACCCTGTGATATGACATCTCAGGTCACTCACAGTCTCTGAAATGCTTGGTTATGTTCATCCGTACCAGATATATACAAGCTAGAAAGTTATATGGGCAGATTTTGTACAGTACAACT
>NW_007079368.1:0-765 GCF_000164805.1 Carlito syrichta | reverse complement strand
AAGCTGTTTTGATGATTGTAGCTTTATAGTAAAGTTTGAAATCTGGTATTCTGATACCACCTGCTTTGTTTTTTTTGCTGAGGATTGTTCTGGCTATTCTTGGACGTTTGTGTTTCCATATGAATTCCTGTGTTGTTTTTTCTAGGTCTGAGAAGAATGTTGTTGGTAATTTAATGGGTATTGCATTGAATTTGTAGATTGCCTTAGGTAAGATGGACATCTTCACAATGTTGATTCTTCCGATCCATGAGCATGGGATATTTTTCCACTTGTTTGTGTCAGCTTTGATTTCTTTGAGCAGTGTTTTGTAATTTTCATTGTAAAGGTCTTTCACGTCTCTGATTAGGAAGATGCCAAGGTATTTCATTTTTTTTGTGGCTATTGTGAATGGAACTGTGTTTTTTATTTGGGTTTCTGTTTGTTTATTATTGGTGTAGAGAAATGCGATTGTCTTTTGTACATTTATTTTGTATCCTGAGACTTTGCCAAAGGCTTTTATCAATGTAAGGAGGCCTTTGACAGATTCTCTTGGGTTTTCAAGGTACACCATCATATCATCTGCATAGAGAGATAACTTGACTTCCTCTTTTCCTATTTGAATACCTCTGATTGCCTCCTCTTCTCTGATTGCTTTAGCCAGGACTTCCAATACTATGTTGAACAGGAGGGGAGAGAGTGGGCATCCTTGTCTAGTTCCAGTTTTCAGGGGAATTGGTTCCAATTTTTGTCCATTTAGGAGTATGCTGGTTGTGGGTTTCTCGTAGA
>NW_007079367.1:0-1041 GCF_000164805.1 Carlito syrichta | reverse complement strand
TTATTCAGCTGGCTCCCCAGCTGACTAGCTAGGTAGCTAACTAGTTAAGTCAGCTGGCTAGCCAGCTGGCTAGCTGGTTAAGTCAGCGAGTTAATTCACCTGGTCAGCCAGCTGACTTGCTAGTTAAGTCAGCTAGTTAAGTCAGCGGGACAACCAACTGGCTAGCTAGTTAAGTCAGGTAATTAAGACAGCTGGCCAGCCAGCTGGCTAGCTAGGTAGCTAGGTAGTTAAGCAGCTAGTTAAGTCAGCTGGTTATCCAGGTATCTAGCTAGTCAAGTCAGTTAGTTAAGTCAGCTGGCTAGCCAGCTGGCTAGCTTGTTAAATAACATAGTTAATTTAGCTCGTTGGCCAGCATGTTAGCCAGGTAATTAGTAGTTAAATCAGTTGGCAAGCCAGAGGGCAATGTAGGTTGGTAGCTAGTTAAGTGTGCTGGCTAGCCATCAGACTATCTAGTTATGTCAGCTAGTTAAGTCAGCTGACTATCAATCTGTCTAGCTAGGTAGGTAGCTAGTTAAGTCTGCTGGCTAGCCAGCTGGCTACTTCGTTAAGTCAGCTAGTTAAGTTAGCTGGTTGGTCTGCTGGCTAGCTAGGTAGCTAGGAAATTAAGTCAGCTGGCTAGCTAGTTAAGTCAGCTGGTGAAATCAGTTGTCTAACCAGCTGTATAGCTAGTTAAAAACTTGTTACCTCAGATGGGTAGCCAGAAGACTCACTAGTTATTTCAGCTAGTTACGTCAGCTTGCTAGCTAGGTAGTTAGGCAATTAAGTCAGATGGCTTGCCAGCAGGCTAGCTAGTTAAGTCAGCTGGTTAAGACAGCTGGCTAGCCAGTTTGTTATCTAGGTAGCTAGCTAATTATGTCAGCTGTCTAGGCAACTGGCTAGCTAGTTAAGGCACGTAGTTAAGTCAGTTGAGAAGGCAGCTGGCTACCTAAGTAGCTTGCTAGTTAAGACAGCTGCCTAGCTAGGTAAGTCACCTAGTTAATTCAGCTGAATAGCCAGCTGGCTAGCTATGTGACCTATGGCTATGGCTGGCTAGGTAGTGAC
>NW_007079366.1:0-804 GCF_000164805.1 Carlito syrichta | reverse complement strand
TGAGTTAACTTTACTCCTTCGTCTCCCGTGAGGATACCTTGAAAAATTGTTTTTGTTTAATTGCTCTGTTCAGCATTCTTAACCCTATCTTGAAGGGAAGTGGTGGAAGACTATATCCACGTATACTTCTTGATCTTCAGGGAAAAGCTGAAAGTTTCACCGTGGAGTAATCATGTGAGTTTTGTGTTTTCCTATGTGGCCTTTATCAGGTGAAGGAGGTTTTCTTCTATTCTGAGTTACATTTTAGTGTTTGTATCATGAATCAGTGTGAATTTTTCTCAAATCCCTTCGACCTCAATAAAGAAGGTTGTATGTGGCTCCTTTTATACTGCTAGTGCGGAATTCCCTTTGATTGAGTTTTGTTGAAATGACATTTACGTTTTGTACGTTGTGCTACACATGTTTCCCAGAAATCAATCCCACTTGGCATGGTTTCTAATTGAATTCATTTTCCTATACGTGGCTGAGGATTGGTGTCCGAAATGCTGATGAATGCCTTCCAATGAATAATTGAAGAAAAAGCCTAGAGATTCCACACCTGCACCAACAGTATGGGAGCTCGATGGACATCCACTCGGAGAACAATCCTAGCCCATGATAGCTGCTGCTTTCCAAAAGTTCTTGAAAGTCTCTGGAAGTTGTCCTAATTTAGGCATCCAAGCCACCAGACAGGTTTGGTCTCCGAGAGAGCATTGAGAGTAGGTGGCACATGGCCATGACCTATCCCCACCCCGAGCTGTACATGCCGAAAGGTCTGCTTGGTTGAGTGTGGCCGAGAAGATGATGCTGTGTCTTCCCTCCGCG
>NW_007079365.1:0-596 GCF_000164805.1 Carlito syrichta | reverse complement strand
CCAAAATAAGTTTCATTAGTGAGGGAGAATTGAAATCTTTTTCCAGATATCCAATCCCTAAAAACATACGCGGCCACCAGACTACCTTTCCAAGAAACACTTAAGAAAGTACTGAACACAGAAGAAAAAGAAAAAAGAACAACAACATTCTTCACAAGACTACAGGCAAAAGATTAAAAACACAAATGAACCAACTCTAAAACCCAAAGAAAGACAACAAACAAACAGGAACAAGTCTGTAAGAACCTTATGACAGGGATCAACTCTTGCATTTCAATTATTAGCCTAAATGTGAATGGAGTAAATGCACCACTGAAAAGACATAGAATGGCAAAATGGATAAAATATCATCAGGCAACAATCTATTGCCTTCAAGAGACTCACCTCACTAGAAAGGACACCCACAGACTCAAAGTAAGAGGATGGGAAACAAACTTTCAGGTGAACAGAATACAAAAGAAAGGAGGAGTAGCGATCTTAATTTCTTACAAAATACCCTTCAAGCTATTAAAAATCAAAAAAGATACAAAAGGGCACTACATAATGATAAAAGGATCAATTCATCAACAAGAAATATCTGTCCTAAACGTATATGC
>NW_007079364.1:0-530 GCF_000164805.1 Carlito syrichta | reverse complement strand
GAGATGAGGTCTCGCTGCCCAGGCGGGTCTCGAACCCGTGGGCTCAGGCAATCCACTCACCTCAGCCTCCCAAAGGCGCGGGATTACAGGCTGAGCCACCGAGCCCGGCCACAAATAACCTTTTAAGTGAAGGAAAAGTCAATAAAAAGAGGGTCAGAGTGAAAGGAAGTGAGAAAGACTTGACTGACCATTGATGGCTTTGACGATGAGGGATCATAAGCCAAGAAATGTGAGTAGCTTCTAGGAACTGGGGAAGTTAAGAAAAGAGTTTCTCTCCTAGACCTCCCAGAAAGGAACACAGCCTTATGGATACCTCAATTTCAGCCCACTGAGAACCATTTCATACTTCTAGAGTCCAGAAACATAAGATAATAAATGTGTGTTGTTTTAAGCCACAACATTTGTGCTAATTTGTTATAGTAGTAGTAGGGAACCAATAGAAATTTTGATACCAGAAGTGGAGTGCTGCTTTCACTCATTCCTAAATGTGGAAATAGCTTTGAAACTGGGAATCAACAGAAGCTGAAGAG
>NW_007079363.1:0-539 GCF_000164805.1 Carlito syrichta | reverse complement strand
TGGCAATCCACTCACCTCAGCCTCTCAAGGCGCAGGATTACAGGCTGAGCCACCGAGCCCGGCTTATTTTTATTATTAATAATAATAATTTTTTTAGTCCCGAGGTCTTGCTGTGCTGCTCAGGCTGGTCTCAGACTCCTGGACTCAAGCACTCCTCTCTCATTGGCCCCCAAACTCTGGGATTACAGGTGTAAGCCATTGTGCCTGGCAAGAATTATTTATATTAAATTTTCTCTGTCCAAATAGGTGGTATGGTTTCTGTCTCCTGAATAGATCCTTACTGATACAAGGGATTAAGACTTGAGAAGTCAAAGGAGGAAGCGATTTATTCTGACAATGAGGATAGAGTACAATGACTTCAACCAGACTTTGAAAGTTGACTTGGATTTTGATAGATAGAGAATGTGAGTAAAATATGAATTTCAGGAGACACTGAGTATGGTGACCAGGCTGCAGTGCAGGATTTATCAAGGATTGCCCTCAAGGGACACAGAGGCCTAACCAGTGTGGATTTTGGTGGCATAGCAATGAACCCAGGC
>NW_007079362.1:0-754 GCF_000164805.1 Carlito syrichta | reverse complement strand
TCAAATTGCCCAGGCTGGTCTCTAGTCCGTGGGCTCAGGCGATCCACTCGCATCAGCCTCCCAAAGTGCTGGGATGACAGGGTGAGCCCTGAGCTTGGCATATCTGTGTTATATTTCTGCATTTACATTGTATCATTACAACACTATCTGACTTACTATCACTAATAAGTTAACCAGATTCACCTTCGACCTGAGAAATCTCATCAGCATATATATATAATATATATATAAAAATTATATATAAATAAATATATAATATATTATATATATATATTTTTAGCTCGGAGTCTCACTCTGTCGCCCAGACTGGAGTGCAGTGGCAGCGCCCGGCCACCGCAGTCTCGATCAGCTGGGCTCACACGAGCCTTCCACCTGTCTTCCAAGTAGCTGGAACTACAGGTGTGCGCTACCACGCCTGGCTGAGTTTTTGATTTTTGTAAAGATGAGGTCTCGCCAAGTTGCCCGGGTGGGTCTCGAACCCGCGGGCTGAGGCAATTCACTCACTTCAGACTCCCAAGGTGCGGGATTACAGGCTGAGCCACCGAGACGAGCAGCATATATTTCTTTATTTTCCATAATGATGGTAAATTATTTCTAACTTTGAAGTCTGAAATCCATGAAATTATCAAAATACAAGTATACAACACTGATTGCAACAAAGTTATGACCAATCTGCATTTTTTACCAACTATGTAAATCAGTAACATTGCACAGTAGATATCAGATAGTCATCTCAATTAACTTTCTCTCTCCG
>NW_007079361.1:0-6571 GCF_000164805.1 Carlito syrichta | reverse complement strand
GGCCTGATGCTCTGCACCCTCACACAGCTGCCTCAGTCATGTTCTTGGGAGTGGGTGAGTGATACTTTGGATAATGTAAAATGATTGCCAATTTCTTTCATCTGAACCCTATTCTCTATGACACACTGTGACAAATCAGAAGACCACTTATTTTCAATCATTCTACAATCACACCATTGTAGTGGGAAGAACACAGGGTCACATTCTGCCTGGGAGTCTCCATGGGCACCTCTGGCTTATGGGATTCCAGGGAGATGGAAACAGCAGCAGGAACTAGGAGATGGATCTCCCAATATGTCCTGCAGCTCTTTCCTCGAAAGTGAATGGTTGCCAGACAGAAATGGTCGGTGGCAAATTTGTCCCATACAACTCCTCTTTCAAAGCCCTTCCAGGGACCTCCTTTTACCGTTAGATTCGCCACTCCATCTCTTCAGGATCTCTTCTTACAACAAACAGCGTCAGATACCAAACAAATTTCACCTTAGTGTGGTTTTAGGCAATCTCTTGTTGAGGGGAGAAGATTTGATTTTTAAGTCTATTCTAACGAAGAAATAAGTCATTATCTCCAATTACAAATAAGCATAGCAAACCTTTGCATAGCATTGGCCAGGTGCCAGACAGTTATAAGTGCTTGACATGTACTTACCCATTCATTCAAGGCCATTGTCCTCATAAATGAGGAAATATAGAGATATTAAGTAACTTAAGGTCACACAAATAATAAGTGGCAAAGCTAGGATTTTAACCCAGGTAGTCTAGGTACGAAGTCTGGGCTCTTAGCCACTAACCAAGATAGCTGAATATAAGAATATTACCCATGTAGATGGCTGGCTGCACCCTATAGACTGACATAAGAAATACTTATTGTTAAATTAGTAGATTTTGGATACGTATGGTAGGGAGCAAAACTGAGTTAATTCAGAATGGATGAAAGCTAACTCTAGCTGAAAAACAAAGAGGCAATTACTCCCTCAGCCCAGACATAAGCAACTAAAGTCACTCATCTAAGGGAATTAGCACAAAAATCCTTTTATTAAAAAAAAATATTAGTAGGGTATGACTGGGTTTTACTTTTTCAGATATTTGCTTTTTGAGATGTTTAAAACAACATCCCCTAAAGCAGTGACAAGTGACATCTCCATCAAGCACACAGTAATCGAAGCTCAAAGCTCATAAGTCATCACCAAGAGGCCAGAATGCCATATTGTACCTGGCACATTTCCTTCTGAAGGGACAGCTGTAGGGCATCTGTCCTTCCTGTTTCAAAGACCAAACACCACTTATCTCTCAGAAATTATTTGAAAAGACTTGTCTCAGATGCATGATTCAGTCATAATCACATGGGGCTAAAATAATCTCACTTTGGAGCATCATACTTATCAGTTTCCAATTGTATTTCCTTATTTTCCCGGAATAATGATTTGAAACTTTTCTTTGCCACCTTTACACCTGTGCTTATCAACATCCACAGCTAAAAAGAAACTTGAAGAAAGTAATAGTAAGCTGTTTGTCTAACACTTTTGTAATAACAGCATATATTTAGCTTGTATCCCCCTCAAAATGTTTACTGTCCGTAAGATTACAGTTTCTAGCCAGGTTCAGTGGCTCAGCCTGTAATCCCGCGCTTTGGGAGGCTGAGATGACTGGATTGCCTGAAGCCTCGGGTTTGAGACCCGCCTGGGCAACTTGGTGAGACTTCATCTCTACAATAAATCAAAAATTAGCCAGGCGTGGTAGTATGCGCCTGTAGTTCAGCTACTTGGAAGGCTGAGCGGAAGGACAGGTCGAGGCTGTGGTGGCCAGGAGAGTGCCACTGCACTCCAGTCTGGGAGACAGAGTGAGACTCCAACTCAAAAAAAAAAGATTATAGTTTCTGGTTCCATCTCTCATTTGTGGTCCATTCAGCATTTGTCTGGCAGCAGATGGAAAACCTCACAATTGCCCAGACCCTACCATTACTTATACACACACACACACACACAATCACAGAAGTCAAAGGGGCCTTATCAATAATTCAGTTTATACTGGTCATGACATCCTGAGATACTGGTTATTGTACTGGCTAGGGCCCTTAGTTGCAAGCAACAGAACTTCACTGTAGACTAGTATAAATAAAAAAGAAAATAACCACTATGGAGATACAGGGGTGCCTCGAGGAACTCAAGGGCAGAAATACAGCCAGACATCAGGACCAGGTGGAACCGGGATTCAGGCCTGACTGGAGCCTCGCTTCCTCTCTCTCCTACTGCAGCTGCTCTACCGCGCTTGACTCTTTTTTCCTCCCAGCTTGCTTCCTTGACTTCCTCAGATGAGCTCCAAAGATTCCAAGGAATAGACTCATTGACCTAGCCTAGTTCTGATGCCCGTCCTGGACAAAATCACCTACAGCCCAGGAACTTGGTCACATGATGACTGCATTCACTGCAGCAATATGATTGGGAGGAAAATTCCTAGAAAACGGATTTGGGACAAAATATCCCCCCTGAACACACACACACACACACACACACACTTCCTCGATCTTCGACTTCATCATTCATCCTGTTGTTTACAAATTAGTAATTTAAGTATATGCAGAATCTCTTTCTATAATACATTTATTTATGACTATCATTTGTTGAGAGACCTTATGCATATGTATCCTGTGTGCTTAATAACTACAGAATTGCATTTAATCTTCACAATAGCTTGAAAAAAGAGGTAATATTAGCTCAATTGTACAGCTCCAAAAACAGTCTCAGAGTGGATAAGAGCCCAAATTCGTAACTAAGAGATGAAAAGGAAAAAGATGAGAATGAACACATAGAAGCGGAGGATGGTGTCAGAGGGAGATAAATGAAATCTCAACCCTAAGCTTGAGGCAATGAAAAAATACACCTGGAGGCAAAACAGAATCTCAAAACACCAAACCCATTTATTCAGGCAAGAAAAAAAAAGAAAACTGTGCTGCTTTCAAGAAACTACAAAGTCAGCTTCTAAAATTTAAAGGGTATTAGTCAAGATTTTTAGAGCCCTAAACTATCAATGTCATTACCTGTTATTCCACCATTATTCATGATTGACTCCATGACAAGGAGGTCTACAGGTGTACTTTAGATATAAAGTGTGAAACTATTACAGTCAAAATTAGATGTTGGAAGTCAACTGGTTATGTTTACCTTTGTATACATTTGGAGTGTAGCAGAATTAAGCAGGTTAGCACAAAATGATGTATAAGCCACACTGCTCACTCTTAGTTCCATCCTACACAAGATGAACTCACGCACCTGAGCGCAGCAGGCCACCTGTCTTAGGGATGCTTATGCCTCCCCACCAGCAGAAGTTCTATCACCACTAGAGGCAGGAAAACTGGAACCAGGCCCATGATGGACCAAAGGCCACTCCAGTCCCCAGGTAACCATGTGCTCCTTGGTAACTAACTATCACAGGCCATTCCAGCAGAACAAGAATTTCCAACATCCAGGAGGCAATTTGCTGACAAGGACAGTCATAGATCTCATTTACAGTAGCGACCTTGGGAAGGAGATATCTTCATTTCTATTTTGTAGATGAAACGCCTGAAGCTCAGAGAAGTTAAATTACTTGTGTGAGGTCACCTAGGCAGGCATACAAAGGCAGATCTGTCCAACTCCATAGGCCATGGTCTCTTCATACCCCAGGATTTATCTGGGGGACTGTGTCTCCACCAGCAGAATTGTCCTGACTCAGTCTCACCTGTTCCCACTCATCCTGTCCTGGGATGGGAGGGGAGAAGGAGGGTATCCTTGAGTCTCCTCATTTCTGTTCTCGGTGTCAGAGAGCAAACTAGGAAGCAGAAGCAGAACACTGAATAACTACTTCCTCTGAGGCCAACCCTCTGCTCTTGGTATCACATTAATCACTTCCTATTCTTTTTTTTTTTTTTTTTTGAGTTTAAGTCTCATGCTTACAGCCACTGCAGCCTCAAGCTGGTGGGCTCAGGTAATCCTTCTGCCTCAGCCTGCCGAGTAGCTGGAATCACAGGTATGCATCATCCCTCCTGGCTAATTTTTTGATATGTTGTAGAGACAAGGTCTCACCAAGTTTCCCAAGCTGGTCTCGAACCCCCGAGCTCAGGCAATCCTCTCACCTCTGCCTTCCAAAGTGCTGGGATTACAGGTGTGAGCCATAATGCCCAACCTGATCGCTTCCTATTCTTAATGCCACAAACAGAGGCCAGCCCTTCCTTTCAGACTTTCCCTTTGCCCTCATATATAGCACTTTATATTTTCCTCACTTATTCTATTCCCTAAGTCTCTTTTATCCCCCTTTACCCTGAGCCTGTTTCTCTGTCCCCTGCCATTTTACCCCAGCCTACTTTGGTGATGAAATGAACGCAACCACAGATGAGTGAATGAAGTTACAGTATTTCTGACTTATGGCCCCATCCTCTCCTCCTTCCTTCACTTTTTTATACATCCCCAATTCTCTCTCTGTCTTTTCTCCTTATTTTATTTAATTTAGTTCTTCTCATTCTGTCCCCATTTTCTTACCCCAATGGCCCTCCTGTTATGCTGCTGGCTCTGTGCGCCCTCCCTCCTCCAGCCCCCAACCCCTACCTCCAAACCAAATCCACAAGGCCACCAGGACAGAATGGCTATGCACACTCTCTCCCCAGCCCTGGGCACTGCCCCACCTCTTCCACAGTCTGGCCCACATGAAGGTTGGTGCCTGCAATGTTCTGTAGGGATAAACAATAGCAAAAAAAGAAAGAAGGAAAGAAAAATGGAGCAGAAATACATAAATATTTATATACCCAAATATAATCCAGAAAAACAAATGTGTATTTTCAAAAATCAACTTTTTTTTTTGTAGATTCAAGGGGTTCATGTGCAGGTTCGTTACACAGGTATATTTCATGATGGTGAGATTTGGGCTTCTGTTGAGCCCATCACCCAGGTGGTAGACAAGGTACCCAGTGGGTAGCTTTTCAACCCTAACCTCACCCCTCCCTTCCCTCTTTAGGAGTCCCCTAGTATCTGTTGTTTCTATCCTTATACCCTTTTGTATTCAGTGTTTAGCTCCCACTTATAAGGGAAAACATATGGTATTTAGTTTTCTGTGATAATTCACTTAGGATGATGGTCTCTAGCTACATCCATGTTGCTGCAAAGGACATGATTTTGTTCTTTAAAAATCAACTTTAAAAATTAAGGAAAGGGTTGGATACCGTGAGATCTTTGTTCCCAAATGTTCCAAATGTTCATGCCTTCAATTTAAAACATTTAAAATGTTAAAATTGCATTGCTACTATGGGACCTATCTTTTTCCCTGAAAGTTGCGAACTTTTTTTTATTCTTCTTTACCAAAAAGGAGAAGAATAATTTATGAAAAATAATCTATAAGGAATATAGCCTGTTCCTTTTTGAACAGGCTATATTCTTTATAAATTAAATCTACAGTCACACGGCTCTACTGTAATCAAAGTCCAAGTAGAAAAAGAAGTATTGTATTCAGAAGAAGCAGTAGGATAATAGGGCAGATAATCTGACTCCCTACCTGACTTCCCAGATAAAAGTTCTGGCTTAGAGCAGATTGCACTATAAAAGATCTCCCCATTTTAAGTAGAGTTGATACATTAAAAATCTGGCTCAAGTAAATGAATTATTTAAGCATATTTAAGCATACTTCACCTTACATAGGTTTTGTCAAAAAAAATTCTTTAGGTAAATGCTGAATCTCAGACCCAGCAACAGATTCTAGAATTATATTTTCGGGACTTTGCTCTTTTGAAATTTCAACATTTGGGATTATGTGTTTCAAGATTATAATCAGTTCCTGATTTGAATCCTAATCTCTGACTTCAAAACTCATGCTCTCGGCGCTCGGGCTGGGCTGGGCACGGCGCCGCCCGGGTACTCGTGACCAAGCCAGGTGTGCGCGGGTGTCAGTGCTCCCAGGGCTTGGATGCGCTGATGCGCCTAGCAGATTTGGTGAATAAATGTCCTGCAGCTGCTTGATAACTCACTGACAAAGAGTTCCACTTCCAGAAGTATTTTAAAGAAAAAAGGGGAAGAAAAGAAGAGAAGATCCAGAAGAGCGGAGACGGGGCAAGATGGCGACGGCATAGGTGAACTGGTGAGATTCTCTGAACGGACCAAGACTGCAAACTGCTGAATAGACAGACTGTAAAGCAGAGGGAAAAGTGAACAAAACCAGAAGACCCTCATAAGGAAGAACAGGTCATTGCAGAAGAGAAATAAAAGCAACCCCACCTTCCCTCAAAAACAGAATTGAAGAGGGGGAGGGAAAGGGGTAAAGGGAGAAAAATCTACAGAAATGAAGAAAAACCAAAAGAAGAGTATGGGTCTCTCCCAGACGCCTGGGAGAGCAGACACTGAGAAAATTGACTTTGGAATACAAACAATGAAAAGTCCCCAGAATGAAGGGTCTCAAAATGCAAATGTAGATATCAAAACAATAATGGAGAGACTAAAAAGAATTGAGGAGACACAAGAAGAAACTAGGAAGGAGCTGATATCTGAGATAATAAAGAATACTGTGAATGAAATAAATAACAAATTGATAAGCATGGAAAGCAGAATTACCCAAG
>NW_007079360.1:0-402 GCF_000164805.1 Carlito syrichta | reverse complement strand
TAGGAGGAAGTCAAGGTGACTGTTAGGAACCGTGAGGTCCAGTATGGAGTAAATTCTTTATGATGCCAGTGAAGCTAAGCAGAGCTGCAGCTTCATGGAGCTCTCCACTTATTTATTTAGAGGGAAGCAATTCCATCCTGATGTAGCCAGGGAGAAAGTGATGGCCAGGGCAGACTGTGCACTCCGGTGGCTCTCTTTATCATGTCCCACTGTCTCTGAGACCCTCACATTCAGAGCACACCTATACACCCTTTTCTTTTCTGGCCATGTTTTCTCCATTGCCCATTCCTCCTCTTCCCAGAATGGTTCATATTTTCTCAGCTATGGAGGGGAAATGAGCTTAAAAGATGAGAATGATTTCCAGTTTCCCTGCACCACATGCAACGAGCTTGGAGTAGACAT
>NW_007079359.1:0-1054 GCF_000164805.1 Carlito syrichta | reverse complement strand
AAATTGTTTATCTTGTTGGCCATTTTTGTTAGCTGAGAGAAATATTATTAGACATATATAATACCTGTAAATATTATTTGTAGAAAATAAAATATATATTTTGGCCTGGAAAAATTATTTTTTTATAAAATACACCAGTCTCGGTGTCTTAGCCAGTAACACTAGCATATTGGGAAATCAAGGTAAGAGATTGCCTGAGCCCTCAAGTTTTAGATAAGCCCGGGCAACTTGGTGAGTCCTTGTCTCTACAATAAGTAAAAAATTAGCTGGGTATGATTGCGTGCACCTTTAGTTGCAACTACTTGCAAGACTGAGGTGGAATGATCACCAGAGTCCAGCAGCTCCATGTTGGGGTGGCCATGAATGCACCACTGGGTGATAGATTCCAACTCAGAAAAAAGAAAAGAAAAAAAATGCATGCAATTAGATTTCATATAATTTACCAGTAGCAAGCAATAAAAAGTAGTCTTACAAAAATCAAGTGAGATGCTCTCAAAATTTGCAGGCTCTTCTGTCTTGTACAAGGAGGATGATAAGTTATTTTTTAGTCGTGGCCTTAGAAGAATACAGTTATTTCTCTGCATATCCAATTTTTCTTTCACAATCTAGAAGGTGAAATGGAAAGTTTCTGTATCTGTGTCTTCAAAATTTATTGCTCTATACCCAATTTTATTTTATTGTTATTCAGAATGATAATCTCAGTCAATAAAAAATAATATAAATGAAAAACTGAAGAAAACTGACTTTCCAACAAGAACACAGAGCTGTGGTGACTCACAATTGAGCAGTTTTAAAACCCTAGAGACAGCTGTTGGTCAGTGATAAAACTCAGTGGAAGTTGACATCAGGAACAAAGAAACAGAAAGCAAACTACATTATCTAACAGTAATAAAACATAATTCTGAAAAGATAGCATTGGTAGAAGCCATTGGATAAAATCTATCATGCTCTAAATAGAAATAAATAGCCTTTTCCCAGTTTGCTAACCATGGAAGAAATGTCTGTCTATGCAGTAGAAGTACTGAAAAACACACAAACACATGCTACTCACATC
>NW_007079358.1:0-826 GCF_000164805.1 Carlito syrichta | reverse complement strand
CACCTTTTAATAGTAGCACCAATAACTCTTCTTATAAAAAAATTTCCTTTTAGTTTTATATAGCACATAATTTTTTAATCTGTAACTATCAATTATATACTTAGAATATTTCTCTATAGCATTGTATTCTCTTCCATTTTTTTATTTTTTAATATGAGTAATAATTTAAAATTTGACCAAAACAGAATAGTTCAGGCTTTTGGGTATTCTCAGGTTTTAATATATTGAAAAACAATTTTATTATTAATATTCTCTTATGATATTACCTTAGAAGCAATTTTGTAGGCTTAACTATTAATAAAATAGTGCCTGTGAAGCAAATGGGTTTTCATGCATTTTAACATAAAATTTGCATTCATTGAAACAACAACTCAATATTTTAATCAAAAGTCCTCAAATGTATAGATCGTTCCCATTTATGACTTCCAACATTTTTCCAAGACAACAAAAATTTATCCGTGTATATTTTTTCTGCTGTTCCAGAAAGTTAGCTTTCAATATATTAACCCTGATTTTTAACCTTACAAAATACAAACAACAAAAATACAGAAATATAAATCATTGCGAGTGGTGAAAGAAACTGCACTTCATGCTTAGGTGATTTCAGTTTACACAGCTCAAGGCACTGGTAATCTGACACAGGTCTCCTTTAACAATATGTAATGAGGCCTTCCCTAGAGATTCTCACTACAGTGCATTGCATTTAGCTGAATATGTGCACAAAAGACTCACTGGACGTAGATTTTATCACTCAGACTACTCAAAATTATATGCAAACTACTGAAAAAGAAAAACATGCAGGCGTCAAGTTTTCTTTTTTTAAATG
>NW_007079357.1:0-661 GCF_000164805.1 Carlito syrichta | reverse complement strand
CCGCACCTGGCAAGACATCCTTTTTTTTTTTATCATAAAGTTTAGAAAAATTAGAGCGATATAAAACCCGTGGAAAATTTGACCCTGTTTTTGTAAGATGAATCCATCAATGGCTGAGTTCACAGAAGTGGTTTCAGTTGTTAGTTTGCAATGTGCTCATCAGAAATTGTTGTTCAGCCAGGCTCGGTGGCTCAGCCTGTAATCCCATGCCTTGGGAGGCTGAGGTGAGTGGATTGCCTGAGCCCGCGGGTTGGGAACCTGCCTGGGCAACTTGGCGAGACCTCATCTCTACAATAATCAAAAAATTAGACGGGTGTGATAGTGCACGCCTGTAGTTCCAGCTACGTGTAAGGCTGAGGTGGAAGGATTGCCAGAGCCCAGCAGGTCGAGGCTGCGGTGGCTGGGAGCGGCCACTGCGCTCCAGTCTGGGCAACAGAGTGAGACTCCAACTCAAAAAAAAAGAAAAGAAAGAAATGGTTGTTCAATTTTGCTCTCTGTGCTCTTCGTAACTGAAAACAGTGGCTCACCAAAGAATGTTCAGTCAGAAAGTGATGTCAGGAATAATCCCTGATGGTGAACTTCTTCAAAAGTGGAATGACGCATGGGGTCACAAAGAAAATAAATGTTAAAAAACATGACAAACCGGGCTCGGTGGCTCAGG
>NW_007079356.1:0-1000 GCF_000164805.1 Carlito syrichta | reverse complement strand
AAGACACTGTCAAGAGAATGAAAACACAAGTCACAGATTTGGAGAAAATATTTATAAAAGACATCTTGATAAAAAAAAATTTTTCCCAAAAACCACAAATAATGATTCAAACTCAACAACATAAAAATAAGAAAACTGATTTAAAAATGGGCCAAAGACCTTAACAGTCATCTCATGAAACAAAATAGAAAAATGACAAATAAGCTTATGACAAGTTCTTTAATGTCATATTTTATCAGGGAAATGAAAGCTAAAACAACTAGATATGACTCCACATTTAATATAATGACCAAAATAGAGAACACTGAAAATATTGAGTGTTGGTAAGGATATAGAGCAACTTACGCTCTCATTTATTGTTGGTGGAAATGCAAAATGACACAGCCTTTAGAAGACAGTTTGGCATCTTTCTCATAAAAATAAAAGAACTCTCACCATATGCTCGAGCAACCATGCTTCTTGGTATTTACCCAAATGATTTGAAAAGGTATGTTCATGCAAAACCCTGAACAAGGATGATTATAGACACATAATTCATAATCACCAAAACCTGGAAGCAACCAAGATGTCCTTCAGTAGGTGAACTGATAAAAAACCATGGTCCAACAAAGTAATGAAATATTATTACTCAGCACTAAAAAGGGGTGCGTTATCAAGCCACAAAGACACAGGAAGTATGGATATGTATTACAAAGTAAAAGAAACTAATGTGTAAAGGCAACAAATTGTATAATTCCACCAATATAGCATCTGGAAAAAGGCAAAATTGTGAAAACAGTAAAATGTATAAATAAATTTAGTGCTCACCAGGGATTAGATGTCACACCAAAGTCATGATCTATTAAAAGAAGAAGAGGGAAAGGAGGAAAAAATAGGCAGAGCAATGAGGATTTGCAAGCGGTGAAACTTCTTTTTTTTTTTTTTTTGAGTTGGAGTCTCACTCTCTTGCCCAGACTAGAGTGCAATGGCTGCTCCCGGCCACCACAGCCTCGACCTGCTG
>NW_007079355.1:0-795 GCF_000164805.1 Carlito syrichta | reverse complement strand
AAGAAAAAACTAACAAACTTTTCCTTTTGATAGCAACAGCAGTGATTACCATTAGTTATGTGCTTCACATGCAGGTAGTTCCCAATCCTTTACAACCTGGAACACTCACAGTCAGTCCTTCAGGTTTAACTATGAGAACTCTGAGGCTAGTAAGGCTGGTATCTTGCCAGCATTCCACAGCTAGGAAGGGACAGGCCTGGGGTTTGAGCCCAAATATGACTAACTCCACACCCTGTGCTGTAACCACCTCACTGCACAGTCTTTCTTCTTACTATTAAGAGTAGTTTCTGCATACTCATTTGGGTGCTCAGGGATCCCCTGAGCAAAAAAGTAACTGCTCCACCTACAATCACAGCAAATTAGCATTCTGGTTTGTGAACAACCCAGAGAGAATAGAGTACAATAAATTCCTCTACGAGAGGAGTTTACGTTTTCCCCAGAGCACCCACTACAAAGACTAACATTCACTGCTCAGTAAATACACATTTTTAAAAAGTAAATTGTTGTTATGAGTATTGATCCCACATCAACCTGTGTGACCAGAGGAAACAGAGAGTGGACACTCATTGTGTATGTTACAAATTAGTAATCAAGATAACTTGCGGTATTTTCCTTCTAATTTCTTGTGGCTCACATTTGCTTTGCTGTCTTTTTATCACTCATTCACTCTCCCACTTTCTTTCTCTCCTCCTTCCCCCACTCCCTTTCCTCACATATCTTAGGCCCATTCATGGAACATGACTTTGTTTCACTGATTACTCTCAGATCCAAAATATATCCAGCTAGGAATGAATC
>NW_007079354.1:0-753 GCF_000164805.1 Carlito syrichta | reverse complement strand
TCCATTCACATTTAGGCTAATAATTGAAATGCAAGAGTTGATCCTGTCATAAGGTTCTTACAGAGTTGTTCTTGTTTGTTTGTGTCTTTCTTGGGTTCTGGAGTTGGCTCATGTGTGTTTTTAATCTTTTGCCTGTACTCTTGTGGAGAATGTTGTTGTTCTTTTTTCTTTTTTCTTCTGTGTTCAGTACTTTCTTAAGTGTTTCTTGTAGAGGTGGTCTGGTGGCAGTGTAGGTTCTTAGGGATTGGATATCTGGAAATGATTTCAATTCTTCCTCACTAATGAAGCTTAGTTTGGTTGGGTAGGTTATTCTTGGTTGAAATTGTTTATCTTTTAGAACTTTGAAGATAGGGTTCCAGGCTCTCCTAGCCTGAAGGGTTTCTGTGGATAAATCTGCTGCTATTCTAATTGGTCTTCCCTGGTAGGTAGTCTGGCCTTTTTCTCTTGCTGCCTTTAGGATTTTTTCTTTTATAGCTACTTTGTTTAGGCAAATTATTATGTGTCTGGGAGTTGATCTTCTCATTTGTTGTCTTGCAGGGGTTCTCCGAATCTCTTGTGTTTGAATTTTTTCATCCTTGATGAGATGAGGGAAGTTTTCTTGAATGATTTCATGAAATGTTTGTTCCAGTGTGGCTTCGGTTTCTCTCTCTGCCTCAGGAAGCCCAATTACTCTTAGGTTTGGTCTCTTGAAGTGGTCATTCATCTCTTGCAGGTTTTGTTCTGTCTTTTTGAGCTTCTTTTCTATGCTTTTGA
>NW_007079353.1:0-644 GCF_000164805.1 Carlito syrichta | reverse complement strand
GCAATACACATTCACTATCCACCATAAGTTAGACTTATGGATTTTATAGTGAATTATTCTGTTTATTCCTAGAGGCCCTTATGAGAGATTGTGCCCCCCATTTTACATATTAAAACTGATTGCTCATAATGGTTAAATGACTTGTTTACAGTTCATTAAATACACTCTACATAAAAACAGAACCAGAATTTGAATTCAGGACTTCTTCCTTTTCGGCCAGAGCATTTCTATTATGGTTGTCTTCTCCCCAGGAAATTGCAACAATTAATATTTATGTAACTTTTACAATTAGATAATTTTTAAATATACATGATCCCATTTTATTCTTATGACAATCTATGGAGATTGGTGTATTATGCACACTGATTAAATCTCTACATCATGCTGAATGTAGTGATTCGAGGGGTTGTGAAAATGGTTAACTAAATGAATATAAGAAATGGCTCTTGGATTTTCCTATTTTCTTCATAGTTTTTGCAGTTAGCTGCGTCTTCATTGCTTCACACTTCCATTTGTTGGCATCCATGATAGCTCTGGGACAGGCTTCTGGACTTCAGTGACTGTGTAACTGTTTCCTCCCTGCTCTGGTCCCTTCCCCTCATCACCTCCCACTTATGCTGCACACAGCTGTTAAAATCATCTTT
>NW_007079352.1:0-1444 GCF_000164805.1 Carlito syrichta | reverse complement strand
AAATGAATAAAATATTAGTTACTTTATCAAAAGACATATTCATAGCATGACCTAGAGATCTCAGAAACATGAGAAGTAGTTACACTTCATCCATGAATTTATTAGCTTAATTCTAGCATTTTCTCTGATGTATATCATTGCTTTCTTTAAGTTAATTCAATGCAGTGAACCCTTTATTCAAAAATAAGAAAGAAGGCCTCAATCTGCTTAAAAGTGAATTCATTATTTTCTGATTTTCTGACTATTACTCCTTTTTATTCAGGTATATCACCAAACATTTTTTTTTTTTTAGTTGGAGTCTCACTCTGTTGCCCAGTCTGGAGTGTAATGGGATGCTCGTGGCCATTGTAGCCTCTACCTGCTGGGCTTAGGAAATCCTTCTGCCTCAGCCTTCCAAGTAGCTTCAACTGCCAATGCATGCCACCACACCCTGCTAATTTTTTTGATTTATTGTAGAGATAAGGTCTGGTTTTGAACCCCCAGGCTCAGGCAGTCCTCTCACCTCAGCATCCCAAAATGCTTGGATTATAGGTTGAGTCTCTGCACCAGGCTTTTAATAGTAGCTGTATGACAAATGTGTGAGAAAACAAAGATGGATTAGACATTGTGCCTGCCCTCAAGGGGGTGAAATAAGTGAATGAGGGGATTGAGTGTGGATTGTGCTGTGACAGAAGTGTCTGTAGGGACAGTGTAAATCACAAAAGAATAAAGAGTGATGTCTCTCTTGACATTAACAGGCTAGGTTTTACTAAGAAGATGATGCTGGATGCCAGTTTTGAGAAGAAATAAAGTTTTTGAGTGGTCAAGATTAAAGTGAAATTCCCAGAATTCACCCTTTGTGATGGAAATGCCCTATTGTTGATCTCGTGTACCATAAGATTCATTAAATGATCTTTTCTTTAAACCACTTTTTTTTCCAAATCAGTACTTTTACTTGAGTAATTTATCCTTTTAGTCTGAGCATAAGTACTCTAGATTTTTTACTCCAGTCTGTTAATTGTGGCAAGGGCCCCTTAGGCACCGAGTAGGCACTGTGACCCTTAGACAGAAGAGTTCTGAGGCACACAGCTTCCCTACTCTTGTACTTTGCTTTCTTAATGTATGCTTTGGCATAGAATGTGAATTTTGTTTCAATTTTTTAAAATATTACTCTCAGGAAAAAATTGTGAAATACTTGAAAATGGACAAAGAAAAACAATATATTACTCTTCTAGACTTTTCACAACTTTCATTGTCTTTGAATTTTTTCAGTTCTGCAAGCTGTTACATGGCAAGGCACAGGATCATAGACAATTAAATGGAAGGGCACTTGATGCCACTCTTTTTCCCAGCGAAAATGTCAGTTTTGCAACTATTTTAATATTTATTTTTGCTTTTTTAAAGGACTTGAATACTTATGGTGCTTTGAATTCTCCTTTGAATCAGCTGTAATATCTTAGTTTTT
>NW_007079351.1:0-1269 GCF_000164805.1 Carlito syrichta | reverse complement strand
GAGCTGAAGCAGCCACACTACCACCAGGAGGGCCAGGCATGTGGACTTGGGATGGTGAAGTGAGAAAACTGGCTTAGGCAGCATTGTTGTGCAGCCTCCATGTCCTTTTTGTCACATCAGAAAAACAGACACAATTTAAGCTATGGTTAGTTTGGCGTTCTGTTCTTAGCATCCAAAAGCATGGCTAACGAATCCAGTCACCTAAGAAGCTCTAGTGCCACAATGATAATCTGCTCCATCTATATGACCAGTGGAGTACGGTGCTACAGATTCGGGTTGCCTGGAAGAAAGTGTTTTATGGGCATTTTTTTCTTTTTCTGTTTTTCTTTTTTGAGTTGGAGTCTCACTCTGTCACCCAGACTGTGCTCTGGTAATCCTTCTGCCTCAGCCTTCCAAGTAGCTGGAGCTGCAGGCGTGCGCTACCACGCCTGGGTAATTTTTGATTTATTGTAGAGATGAGGTCTCGCCAGGTTGCCCGGGCAGGTCTCGAACCCGCAGGCTCAGGCAATCCACTCACCTCAGCCTCCCAAAGCGCGGGATTACAGGCTGAGCCACTGAGCCTGGCTAAGAGCTTCTTTCTTTCTTTTTTTTTCTTTCATAATCAGTATTTTTTATTATGGTTTTGTGGGGTAGAGTTAAGGGTTAGGTGTACAATTACGTTTCATTCAGGCATCCCGTTGATAAGAGGTGTTTCCCCATCCCCAGACAGATATTTGCGACTGTTAATCCCATCTCCCTTCTCCCCGCAATAGTTTCCCAGTACCGTCAGTCATTTTCTTATAGTATTACATTGGATGTTCAAGGTCCATTATATGAGTGAGAACATGTGATACTCGGATCTTTGTTTCTGTGAGAGATCACTCAGTATTATAGACTCTAGTTCCATCCAGGTTGCTGCGAAATTCATGATTTTGTTCTTTTTTATGACTGCGTAGTATTCCATCGTGTATATGTACCACATTTTAAAAATCCAATCCTCTTTTGATGGGCAGCATGGTTGTTTCCAGGTTCTTGCTATTGTGAACAACGCTGTGATAAACATACGTGTGCAGGTATCTTTTTTATAGAGTGATTTGGGTTCTTCAGGGTATATTCCCAGTAGGGGGATTGCGGGATCATATGGGAGGTTGATATTTAGAGCTTTTAGGAATCGCCACACTGCTTTCAACAGAGGTTGCACTAGTTTACACTCCCACCAACAGTGTAGAAGTGTTCCCTTTTCGCCACACCCTCTCCAGCAGCTGTTATTTTTTGAGTTGTTGATAATGA
>NW_007079350.1:0-780 GCF_000164805.1 Carlito syrichta | reverse complement strand
TCAGTTCCTCAGAAATTGCCACACTGTATTCCAAAGAGGTTGTATTAGTCTGCATTCCCACCAGCAGCGTAGAAGTGTTGCTTTTTCTCCACATTCTCACCAGCATCTATTGTTGTTTTATTAATGATGGACATTCTTACAGGGGTTAGGTGGTATCTCAATGTGGTTTTGATTTGTATTTCTCTAATGATGAGTGAGGCTGAGCACTTTTTCATGTGTCTGTTGGTCACCCCCATATCTTCTTTTGAGATGTGTCTATTCGTGTGTTTTGCCCACTTTTTAAAGGGGCTGTTTGTTTTTTCCTTTCTGCGCATTTGAGTTCCTTGTAGATCCTAGATGTTAGGCCTCTGTCAGATATATATTTGACAAATATTTTTTCCCATTCTGTGGGCTGTCTCCCTGCTCTCTTGATGGTTTCTTTGGCTTTGCAGAAGCTTATCAGTTTAATGAGGCCCCATTTGTCTATCTTATCTTATGATCTGGGCACTTCAGCTTTTGGTCAGGATTCTGTTGCCAGTTCCAAATTCCATAAGAGTGATTCCTGCATTTTATAGCATTCTTAAAGTTTGAGGTTTTACGTTTAGGTCTTTGATCCATTTGGAGTAAATTTTTGCATGTGGCGATAGGAAGGGGTCCTGTTTCAATCTTCTGCATGTGTTTAGTTTTCCCAACACCATTTACTGAATAGGTTCTCCTCTCCCCAATGGTTGTTATTGGAGGCTTTGTCACAGATGAGTTGGTTGAGGAATTGAGGCTTTGCTTCCAGAATCTCTATCCTGT
>NW_007079349.1:0-1018 GCF_000164805.1 Carlito syrichta | reverse complement strand
CCACCGAGCCCGGCCTAAATGTATTCTAATGGCTATGCTGAGGTAAAAAGACTAAACCCTTTCACACACTTCATTGATTCCTGTTTTAACAACCTTCAACAAGACTAGTATGTGCAGAAACAAAACTTATGTTAAATGTTTAACATAAGAAATGTCCACACAAAAAGCTTACATTTGTGTTTCTTTCATGTATTCTTGTGATTATTTTTGTATTTTTATTGATTCTAATGGTTTTCCAGAAATAAAACCTAACTTATCACATTTTACCTGCAGCCTTTTCCCTGGATCTAATTAAGCCTCAAGTTGAAGGTCTTGTGAAGGTCATCTGTGTAATGAGGTGCTGATGCAAATCTCTACTTTCTCTTGATAAAGTTGTAGTGAAAACCTGCCAAGTGACTGGGGAAAGTCTTTGTGTATTCTCGATTCCTTTTCTTCCAGGTTCTTCTGGTTATCTTCTTCCTGTGTCCCATGTAGGGTTGTTTAGAGGCAGACTAGTTAAGGGCCTCCAGTTAGCTCTCACATCGACTGGTTATGAATCCCAGATCTGCCGCTTACAATCTGTTTGACTTTAGGCAAGTTTGTGAACTCTTTTAGCCTCAGTTTACTCATCTAGACAGTAAGGAGACTCACAACAGAAGCCCACTCTGGATTAGTGAGTTAATTACATGAGCCACATATCTAGACTACTTAAAACAGTACCAGGTGCATTTTAATTACGATGGAAGTGTTTGCTGTTATTATCATTATTATAGTATCAGGAAATATTGACTGTGCCCTTCTAGTTCCTTCCCTCTCTTCCCAGTATGAACTGGAAAAAAGCAAATTTCCTCATGTATATGTTTAGAAGAAACATGGTGTGTTAGCATCACAAAGACCTAGGTTCAAATCACATTTGTTGTTACCTTTTGCTCTTAGTGTGAAACTTTGTTCAGACAAGCTGTTTCCCTTTATAGCTGGCCTCTCCCTGCCCCCTCCCTTGGGGAGTGGCCTCTGACCAAGGTTGTCTCCTAAGGGTATG
>NW_007079348.1:0-791 GCF_000164805.1 Carlito syrichta | reverse complement strand
TCCCGACCACCGCAGCCTCTACCTGCTGGGCTCCAGCGATCCTTCCGCCCCAGCCTTCCAAGCAGCCGGAATTACAGGCATGCGCTAACACGCCTGGCTGATTTTTTGATTTATTGTAGAGATGAGATCTCGCTGCCCAGGCGGCTCTCAAACCCGCGGGTTCAGGCAATCCACTCACCTCAGCCTCCCAAAGGCGCGGTATTACAGGCTGAGGCACCGAGTCTGGCTAATATATATATATATATATATATATATATATTTTAGTTGGAGTCTCACTCCGTTGCCCTGACTGGAGTGCAGTGGCACACTCATGTCCACCACAACCTCGACCTGCTGGTTCCGGTGATCAGTCAGCCTCAGGCTTCCAAGTAACCAGAACTACAGGTATGTGCTACCACGCCCGGCTAATTTTTGATTTATTGTAGAGATGAGGTCTCGCCAAGTAGCATGGGTGGGTCTCAAACCGACGGGCTCAGGCAATCCACTCATCTTGGCCTCCCAAACACTGGGATTACAGGCTGAGCCACTGATCCCAGCTCCTATGTATAATATTTTTAAGTCGCGCTTTCCTCCCTGGTCCTTGGAATGTTGTTCAGTTGTCTACTTACCCTGAATGTTACTTTTGTTTTTTTTTAGAGAATCTCCCTCTGTCACCCAGGCTAGAATGCAGTGTCACATTCAGGCATCCTCTTGCCTCAGCCCTCTCAGTAGGTGGGACTATATGTGCACGCCACCATGCCCAGCTAATTTCTTGATTTATTGTACAGTCGAGGTCTCATCAAGTTGCCCAA
>NW_007079347.1:0-713 GCF_000164805.1 Carlito syrichta | reverse complement strand
AAGCAACTTTGGCTTTCCAGGTAAAATCTGCAGTTCTGCTTCCAAACTTTCCCATGGATGGCAGTCGTGAACTGTGACCCAAAGTCTCATCACCATCCTCACCTGAAAAGCACCGTGAGAAACACTGGTTAAAAAAACAATTTCTTCACTAAGTCTCTCCGAAACACATTGTTTATTTGCTTCGGTAAGCCTCTAAAGATGTTTTGTGGCTTTACAAGTTCCAAGTTTGAAGTTGAAATTCTTAGGAGGTACATTATCTGCAAGTTTGATATTTAAAATGTATGGGGCTACCATGCTTTTGTTAAAACACTTTATATTACATAAAGGGGGGGAAAGGCAAGACTCTCAAATTTCTACAGGCGCTGGCGCATTTCAGATTTTAGAGTTCACATTATTCCTATAGAAGAACGCGCTGATGGCGATGACACTGGAAAGTGAATTCCTTAGGTCGTGGGAGCATAATGACAAACATGAGCGGCCTGCAGCCCTGGGTCATCTCATGAACAAACCTGCTCTGTCAGGTAGGATTTCTGGTTTGCTTGGCCCTGAGAGACTTAAAAGTATGCCTGAAAAGAGACTTTTGAAGGTTCTACAGAGCATTCAATTTTTCTGCTTGTTTTTTCACAAAATTCTTCTTGCAGCAGTCTAACACCACCCAACCGTGTTCTGAAGGCAGAAACAATCTTAGTTCTGGAGACCTGTCTATTCTTTGT
>NW_007079346.1:0-743 GCF_000164805.1 Carlito syrichta | reverse complement strand
CAGTCCTCTTTGATGAGCAGCATGGTTTTTTCCAGGTTCTTGCTATTGTGAACAATGCTGCGATAAACATACATGTGCAGGTATCTTTTTTATAGAGTGGTTTGAGTTCTTCAGGGTATATTCCCAGTAGGGGGATTGCGGGGTCATATGGGAGGTTGATATTTAGAGCTTTTAGGAATCGCCACACTGCTTTCCACAGAGGTTGCACTAGTTTACACTCCCACCAACAGTGCAGACGTGTTCCCTTTTCACCACACCCTCTCCAGCAGCTGTTATTTTTTGAGTTGTTGATAATTGCCATTCTGACTGGAGTTAGGTGGTATCTCAGTGGGGTTTTGATTTGCATCTCCCTGATGATTAGTGAGGTTGAGCATTTCTTCATGTGTTTGTTGGCTGCTCGGATGTCCTCTTTTCTGAAGTGTCGGTTCATATCTTTTGTCCATTTGATAATGGGATTGTTTGTTTTTTTCTTTTCAGTATGTTTTAGTTCCTTGTAGATCCAGGATGTTAAGCCTTTGTCAGACCTGGTGTTGGCAAATATTTTTTCCCAATCTGTAGGCTGTCTCCCTGCTCTCTTGATGGTTTCTTTGGCCTTGCAGAAGCTTGTCAGTTTAATAAGGTCCCACTTGTTTATCTCCTCTCTTATGACCTGTGGGTTTCGGGTTTTGTTCAGGAATTGGATGCTAGTTCCGACTTCCATGAGGGTATTTCCTTCCTTTTCTAAGGTTCTTATGTTTTGAGGG